>NW_007578225.1:143245-180179 GCF_000690725.1 Stegastes partitus
GAGAACCCACGCTGCACGGGGAGAACATGGGACGCAAACCGGCGACCTTCTAGCTGCGAGGCAACAGTGCTAACCACTGCTCTACCTTGCAGCCCATAATTGCAATTTATTCCTTAATAATTTAGTATTTTTTGATCTTTTACAGTAATGAATGTGAGGGCATAATAAAACTGTGGATCTCTTGTCTTGTTTGTTATTTAGAAAACCTTCAGTTGGGATGACGTGTAGCTTTAAGAACATCGCTAATTTAATCCAGCGCAACCAACCGGCGACCTTTTTGCTGTGAGGCAACGATGCTAACCACTGAGCCACCGTGCAGCCCATATTACAGAAATGATTCACCAAATTGTGTTTCTGACATCATTTGAGGCGACATATAAACCACGCAGCTGCTTTTATTTTAAACTGACAACAGTGAGCTCAGGAGTTTTGAGCGCTCCAGGACAGCCTTGTTCTACAGAAACAACAACACGACACCCCAGCTCTTGAAATACAGCCTCACACAGCCAAATTATTTTCTGTGTAGAACCTCATCATCACTCTGCTACAGGAGGGTGTGTTTGTATTTCTTCAACTCAATCACAATCATCGTGAGCGCTGCTGAGATGGCGTTCACTGAAAATGACGGGAAATTGTTTCCATTCATATGCAGAGAGATGAGCACCATCAGTACAGTGGATAACAGCAGGGCTGCCTGACTGCAAACTTTTACAAAAACTTTTAATGTTTATTATGTGGTGAGCTGCTGCCTGTAGACTTCGGCTGTCGTTTCCCACAGCGAAGAGGATGTTTGAAAACGTAAGCAGAAATATAGCAGAAGTCACGTGAAATGCACAGCTAATGGCAATCCACATGAACCAGACGACTCGAGATGCAGCACGACGCCACCAGTGCATCTCGTATAGACCATAAATAGGAGGCGTACAAATAACAGATCCTGTAGAACGAGGAACCGACCCAGTCAGCTCAGAGGGTGGAGCTTTCTGCATCATTCTTCTTCTTCACAATTAGTTTCCGTTTTGAACCTAAACTACTCCAATACTACAGCTGGCCATTGTGCGGTGCAAAGTAGTTCCACAGTGCAGAGCTGTGGGTGAGCTGGTGTGCTCGAGCTGCAGTCAGTGGTGGAGAAGCGGACTGTGTAGAATCACAGACATGAGGTTTAAGAGGTTAAATCAGTGACCAGACAGCAGCTTTAATGACACAACACCTGTGCAGGTATCAGTATGTATCAGGGAGGAGTGAATGTGCGCCGCTTTGGTGGAGTTGGTTCAGTCGCTGGATGAAGTCACCGTCGTGTCACTCACCGGGCTCTGCTGAGGACGAAGGAGTCGTGCACGGTGACCAGGGGCCCCAGCTCCGGACACTCAGAGTCGTGGTACTGGCCACAGTCCTCGCACCCTGAGACACACAGCACACCTGTCACCACAGTCCAGTCACCCCATCACAGGTACAGTCAGCCGGAGCTGGATTCATACTCACAGATGAACTCATCTGGTGTCTGTTCAGCCATTATGCCCACCTGCAAACACAGGAACACACTTTAAATGAGGCCTCTGGCAGCAAACAGCTGAGCAGCAGTCAGGACTTAACACACTGGACTTAACTGGACCCTCATAGAAGTGAACTACTTGTCAGAGTGTCAGAGTGCAGCTCAACTTGTCGCCTGCTCACACTGAGCAGAGCTGGAGGCTTCAGCCCTCCGGCTCCACACCAGCTCTCCGGCTGCTCCCGCTGCTTTTAGTAAACGTGCTACAGTCGGACTGACACATTAACGGTCCGCTTAGAGATGGGATCCAGGATTTGCGTCGCTCCCAAACTCTAGCCGGGTTTTAACTCCGATCTGAGCCGCTCTCTTCACTAAACTGTAACAAAGAACAGTCGGCATGGCGGATGGACCGGAGACGCAAAGCCCCAAACCGGAGTCGATGCTTTTCAGCGCCAAGCAGCGAGCCGAGGAGGCGGCCCGGAGAGCCGCGGAGAGCACCGGACACACGGGCTGCAGCTCCACGACCGAACCGCGCCGCCGTTTAGCAGAAAAGCCGAGTACATTAGCGGGGAAACACGTTACCTTTTCTGCAAAAGACCCTTCATTTATCGAATCCTGACTCCGGGTTCCAATCCGCTCCAGAAACGGCGCAGGACCGGAAACGAGCCGCGCGCGGTGCATTATGGGGGCTGTAGGCTGCCGTGAAGCGACTCAATGGGGCATTAATTAGCCAATTAGAGGCTGGACGCTCATCCACGGAGTAAAATACATAAATTAAACTACTGAAATATTAAAACGTTGTTTTATTATTTAGCATTAAACCACATTTACATGTTATTTGTTTAGTAGAAGGAGAAATTATTTCCAACGGCTCTGTAAGGCCCTTTGTTTACATCATTGTTGTGCAAAATGTATTCACTGAAAACTAATTAATTATGCAACAATGACATGTAAATGTACTCTACTCCAAGTTAAATTGCACTCAGTATCTTAATTTACTAAAACTACAGTCATATTGTCAATACTTTTAGTCCACAATGTAGAAATAAAAAAGAATTAATAAAAGGTTTTGAATGATTATTAAAGTATTAAACTACATTTAAATAAAGTTCTCAGCACGTCAAATAGCCTGCATTGATGGTGCTTTTTACATTATATGATTATTTTTGTGTAAGCAGCTGAGTCTAACTGATTTTTATCGAAGTGTTTTCTGTAGTTAAATCTGTTGTTAGGCGACTGGGGCCTGGGGATGGAGGGGGCCGGTCCAGTAGGATTTGTCATCATGTTCCATATAGCCAGACTAGTACAAGTGATTTATGTCATTGCTGCCTTTTTTTGACACTTGGCCATCACTGCCAGCCAACTCCATCGTTTTTTTTTTTTTTTTGCTGGCTGGGTGAACATTTCATTTGTCCTTCCCTTGGAAATCTAAATATTAAACACTTCATTATCTGCATTTTGGCTTTTTTGCATCAATTTATGGTGTAAGTGTTTTTATTTCTGTTTTTAAAAAGGCAATTTTTAAGAAACAGATGACAATTCAAATATAATGGAATATAAAGCAGTAAAGCTCACAGGCATCAATTATTTTTTTCTCCTGCAGATCAGCTTCTCTTGTTTCATATTTTTCCTGCTGCAGCGACACACATACAGGCACGATTTACTCTTTATTAAAATGTCCTCTTTGTGTCTTTGCATGGGAAGTTTAACCTCTAAATGTGCATGTGGCACATTTTCTTGTCAATTCACTTATTTTTTACTCATCTATAAACCTCATCTCAACCTCAAGTCATATGTGCTTCAGCATTATTTCTGTTCATGCTAAAAACTTTCTGCTGATTCAAAACATGCCCCAAGTATCTATGATGTTGGGAGCGTATTAATTATGTTACTGCAGATGACTAACAACAAGAATGCAGCACATTTGACCACAACTGATTAAAACACTGATCAAATCTACTATGTTTGTTAAAATTAGATTACAAACCCCCTGCATCTTCCCTAAAATCTACACGTTACACCTAAATGTCACAAAGAAAGCATCAGTGACTGTTTAGATAGCTAGCTTAGGTTGCTAGGTAACATTATCTTGAGGTAGTTGAATGTATCTGTGCTGAACAAATAGACAGATTTTTATTATTATATCGGCTGAAAGTCTCTCCAGGTCGATGAGAGTAAAAAAAAAAAAAAAACAGTGATATGAAAAACTCATTCATGGAAAGCTTACATGATCCTACAGCTCAGTCATCAGACTGGAGAGAAAATACCTTCATTGGTGGTTTAGATTTTGTGTATAATGAAGAATATCAGTCAAATAGTGTTTTAACAATAAATGAAAGAAGGTTCAACTGAGGCTTCATCTTTCATTTAAATAAACTTGTTTAAAACAAGTCTGATGAGTGAAAAGGTTTTTTAGAAAACTCTCAACATGTTCGTTTTCATTGACAAAATGCAGAAATATTTCGTGCACTCTGGTAGACGGTAGATCTCTCTTTAAAACGGTTTATAATAAAACAAATGTTGCACTGATGACCAGGTTTGAGAGCAGAATGACTCACCAGAGGGAGTTTTCTCTCACTCACACAGGGGATACATCCCATTCAGTATTTAGAACACGTGTATTTGTCCTCCCCTAATAAAAACCTGAAAGAAGCTGAGGACTGTATTAAAATCTATTAAGCTTACACAAGAATGCATCAGACTGGGGCAGCTCTTCTTCTCCAGCACATTAAACACGTTCTGAATGTGCAGAAAGTTTAAAACGTGATGAAATCTTGCTGTAAATCCTGTTTGAAAGCAATACAGAATGCATCACAGTCTTACTGCATTATATTCTGTTATATTTTGGATTGGGGTTGCACGGTGGAGCAGTGGTTAGCACCGTTGCCTCACAACAAGAAGGTCACTGGTTCGCGTCATCTTTCTGCGTGGAGTCTCCATGTTCTCCCCGTGCAGCGTGGGTTCTCTCCGGGTTCTCCGGCTTCCTCCCACAGTCCAGAAACATGCTGAGGTTAATTGGTGATTGTAAATTGTCCATAGGTGTGAATGTGAGTGTGCTTGGTTGTCTGTCTCTAAGTGTAGCCCTGTGATAGACTGGTTACCTGTCCAGGTGAACCTGCCTTCACCCTGAGTCAGCTGGGAGAGACTCCAGCCCCCCATGACCCTAGTGAGGATTAAGTGGTGTAGAGATGGATGGGTGGATGGACGTGTATTCTGAATTCTACACCATAAACTGATGCAGAAAAGGAACAAATTGGTGCATAAAAATTCACCAGAACACAGAAAACAAAGTGTTCCTGGGCGGTAAGCATCCAGATTGCTGCCTTCACAGTGCTAAAGTGAAATCTACGCCACAGCCACGGTGCATCGAGATTTATGTAGAAGCTGATTATGTCTTGTCACAGCAACAATAAGCACTAGCTGTAGCTTTCAAGATAAACTGGTGAAGTTAAAAGCACAATAACTCCCTCTGAAATGTGGTGCTGTCATATGAAGCAGCAAATAAAGCACAGGCACCTCAAACATTAACTAGATGTTTCCACTGCGGATGTCTTCTCATGTATAAAAGCGTCTGTAAAATTAAACAAAGTGAACCAGTATATTCACGGACTTACAGGATATACGAGCGCTGGGGAGGTTTAACGAGAGCCTCGACATTCAAAGTGTCACCACAGTCTCAGTTATTCAATCGATATTTATTGCTGAAAATGAAATACCTCGATATGTAGATTAGTTACAGTCCCTGCAGGGATGTGACTGACGTTCGAGCCAGTCAGCAAGTCGCTGTGCACAAACAGAGCGGATGCCATTAAAAGAACATCAGGAAGCAGTTTATTATTCACATACGGCCCTACTGCTAACTAAACGCACATGAGTAGCTGATGCTCGCAGGCTGCTCTGAGGGCTCGGAAGCCGATTTAAACGCCCCGTGTTCCTCTCCGTTCCTGTCTGAGTGATTGAAGCGTTTTCTTCTGCCTCGATCTGGCCTTTTTTTTTGTTAAACAGACAGTGATGGTGGATGAACACCGAGACACAAAGACACCCACACTGCATCTGCACAAGAGTGTTGTCACGAGTGAGTGTTTTTAATTCTCAGATAGTCTAATAATGTAAACACTCGGTTAACAGATATGTTATGTGCATAGGCTTCTGGATTATAGACGTTGCTGATGGTGCAGGAGCACAGTGGTACGCTCGTCTATCAGAGCCATTCCAACAGTTCACTCCAGGCTCTCAGTCCTCTGTCTGATAACAGATGCAGCCTCTGGACCTGAAAGTCCCGTCAAGTTGAGGAGAAAAAACAAAAAAAAAGTCTTGAGCAGCTGCGACATCGTCCTCAGAATGACTGTAAGGCAATCTGTTGGCTGTCACCGCGCTGCATCTGAGCAGAATAACTTATTGATGAACAGTAGTTAACATGAAGTACAGAAACAAGCTGCTCACAAAAAAATACAATCATTAGCTGGATAAAAAAAAAAAAAAACAAGCAGCCAGTTTGGTTGCTCCCAAAGGTGTTCACACGTTTTGTTCAAAGCTACACGGTTTAAAAAAAAAAACAACAAAACAATAAATGACAGAAAGAACGGTTTGTTCCATTCAGATGTGGACTGAAGTGAGCGTCGAACAGGTTTCATGGATGCGGCCGAGCGTAGCGTCACAGTCCCTGGATAAATGGTTCGTTCGGTTCCCTTTTGACACGTCGACCACCCTGCTGATAACAGTAGTGTACAGGAGGAATCTCTCAGGAAGACAAAGGAGAAAGTTGCATATCATTCGAGAACACTGCAAAAAGCACAAATGCCCTGCTGTATGTTTAGAAGGGTGTTGCCTTATTTAAATAGCCGGACGATAACGTGACCTCTGTGCGTGCCAACAGCTAACCTGAAACAACTTGCTATCTTTGTTAGGCGTAAGTTTCGGATAGCTCAGTTTAACAGCTTTTATATGCACGGTACATACTAGTTTTATTTGGGATCAATTTAGACAAATTTAAAACAAATTATCTCATAACATTAGTGTCAAAAAGTAGTCGTATTATTCTCCCACTGGTGCAGTGAAAAGACGGTCTCCCTTTGTGAATGTTTGTGTTCAACATGAAGAACTACAGAAGAGTCTCTATCGTGAGAGGAGCTCCTGTCATTGCACTTGAAGTCAAAGGTTACTAGAGTTGTGCAAATCATACAAACGCCACTCTGCTCTTCATCTTTGGTCCTGTTGATCCACCGCAGAAAGCGCACGGTTTACAGCAGGGAGAGTTTTCTCTTCGCCCTCAGCGTCGGTGAGGTAAAGCGGCGGCCCATACCAGTCCCTTTGGTCCGTCATGAGGCCATAAAAGCACTTAAAGATTTCAAAATGTTGCATAAAATCAAATAAAAGAAACATGCAAAAAATAATATCTTCTAAAATGCCATCAATCCAGGACAGGATACCTTCATCCACACGTGCACACACTTTTAATGGAATGTCTGCTTCCTCTAAGAAGCACTGAAGCAGGATACGGCTGTAAAAGAAGGTATTTTTCCACCTGCACTGCCTTCCCATTCACAATGCAGGAGCCCTGGTGTGCAGGTCGGGCATTAGCGGGAGCAGAATAGCCAGGATGTTAGCCAGTGCATCTTTTAAGGTGGAGGTGATGATGGTAGCTGTTGTGGGAGGGACTGAGGTGGAGGGCTCGGTGGACGGGGAGGTCACGCGTGTGGCTCCCCCGTGGAGGTAGAGCCGTTGGCTTTGCTCTTATTCTTACTCTTGCGGTTGAGCATGCGGCTAAGCGTGGCTGTTCGGCTGGCTCGCTCCACTGCGGCTGGAGACTCCAGGTACACCAGGTCATTGTGGGACTGGCTCATCCCCGGGTCTTTGCGCTGGTGACGCCGCCGGAAGAAGAGCTTGGCACTCTTCTGCAGGAAGCTGCCTGTAGCAAAGAAAAAGGAGAGGAAGTCGTCTTTAATATCATCTGAGTGAAGGATGAGGTTGAGATGACACCACGCAAGACAAAGAAATGAGAAAAAAAAGTTTATTATTCCTTTGAGCAGCAATCTGAAGACAGCTGTGGCACAGAATTTGAGTTAGTTTGGGTATAAAATGTCACTGTGCCATCTATCTATCTATCTATCTATCTATCTATCTATCTATCTATCTATCTCAGAGGCTTTGATCTGTGTTAATCTGTTAATCCTTCAAGTTTTCTGTTTCTGCCAAACAATAAATTCCCTGCGAGCGTTCCTGAGATATCACATTCATGAGAGTAACACGAACCACTGTTGTCACGAGTACAGAAATACAAAAACAGGCTATCAATTATACCTTCCACTATTAGTCTCTCCTCTGTTCAACAGGTCTGTCCAGCTCTGCATCGTAAAACTAATGGAGTTAAATAGCTTTTAATCACCTGCTAACACATACCAGCTGCACTTTCAGCAGGTATCTGGGTTATCCTCACTATCTGAGGGTTAGCTTAGTCAATATTAAACAATGCAAATGAAGATGTTATCAAAATGAATGAATGACAAATGAAGAAAGAGACACAGGTATCGTCAATACGCAGCACATTCCTACAGAAAAGGCCGAACAACATACTGCACAGCAAACCGTTTCTGCTGCTATTGCAGTACGAACGCTCAGTTTTTCATTATGCGTGCAATATTTTACTGCACATCACAAGTCCTAGTGCAACATGTCACACTACGAGTGAGTATACCACAATACTCACAGCAGCTGGTCCATACTGTGCAGCCCCACTACATTCTACATTAAAGACACTAATATCTACAAGTGATTTAAGAACCTAAAGGCTGAATTTGACAGAAACAGTGTTATCTACTCTACTGCTAGAGTACCAGGGTTACTACAGGTAGCTCAGGAAGCAACTTACTCATCAGGACATAATGTGAGCTTATCACTGCTTTCCTCTAAGGTGGCAGTGGTGACAGTTCAAAAAGGAAAGAGAGAAAGAAAGAAGACAAAAACAGACTGCGTCACTGAGGAGCATGACGTGGCTGACAGAGAAAACTGATCAACTTCTTAATGCTTTGATGTAAAGTAAGTTATAAAACATTACTCCTATAAAGACCAGCAGCGTGTTCGTGGAGCCAGGAGTCTCCTCTGGGACCTCTCACCTCGGCTCTTCTTGCAGCTCGCCTCAGACACACACATGGAAAGCGAGGTATGGTCTAGTTCCTCTCCGGCGTGGCTCTCCCAGTCGTCTGGAGGCCGGCCTATTCCACTGGGGCCCTCCTGGGGCTCGGACACCTCCGGCAGGCTGCTGGTCCCTGATGCAATCGCTGTGGTCACATCCTGAGTAGAGCTGCCCTCTGACATGGAGGCATCCATCGCTGCAGCGTAGCCTGCCATCAGAGCCAGCTCGTCATCCTGAGACAGCGGCGTCTGGGAAATGAAGCATATTCCCATTTTAAAAAATCAATTACTATTAAAGTCATATTTCCTTTGGCAATGTGATTATGGAAACTGTTCAATACATAAAGACTCTCTTCCTGCTTCAAACATGGCATGCACTTTGATTTGAGATCTCTTTCTCTCCTCTGTAGTGATAAACCACAGCTTAAGGAACACAACAGGTTGTAACGTGTTGGAGGAAGCTGTGGAAACTTGAGACCAGCCACACCTGGGCTTCTCTAGGCCCCATTGTTTGAAGTAAATGAAACTGTTGTACTGATGTGAAATAGTGAAAGTGAAACAAACAGCATGACGCATCACTAAAACTCCCTGTGGTGCGGCTCCTCCTTACTTTGGCGATGCCTGAGATGATGATGGTGCTCTTCTTCACTGGGGACTTGAGCTTCTGCTTGGCAGACTGGTGGAGTTGTCTGATTGCTGCTTCAGCCACTGGGTCCGTTCCATTGAGCATCAGCAGCTCAGTGTCGGAGGAGGACAGGGCCTTGCTGACGGTTCCTCCCAGCATAGACACCTGCTCTGAAACGCGACGCTCTGCAAGCTTGGGCTTGTTGACCACCGCTTTCTGGGCAGGATCTGAGGAAGCACAAAGGTGTCTCATTAGACCACTTCAAGGGCATGCACCAGAAGTTCAGAGCGCTCATTTTTGGATATTGTGCATTGGGGAAATAACAGAGGTTAGCTATGATCTACTAACTGGCATCTAAAACAGCTAATGTTTGATTTTTGGTCCCTCTCTAGTTGTTGATTAAACCTCTAAAAACCCATTTCCTTGTATCAAAATGGCTTCGATGTAACTCTACATTTTTGCTTTCTCTGGGAACGTCCCCACATTTCTCTCCACTCAGTACAGCTCAGGCACACCAGCTCACCTATGACTCTCATCAAACCCTGTAACGCCACTCTACTCTACGGTAAGTGTTAATATTGGAGTGATTCAGTCGTACACGTTCAACCCAGAAACTGATTCTGATCCAGAATCTCCCACCGTGCAGGTTGACTGAGGAGGGCTGAGTCTGTGTTTTTCAGGGTTTAAATGTCATCACACCAAGACGAACACTCTGATATATACACATGTAGTGTAGTACAGAGCGTTTGGGTTGAATCAGGGCAGAGCAACAGACAGATGTAGGAATAATGCAGCTCGACTGTTAAAACAAACACCGGCTCATTTTCTAACTAAACAGGCAGATCGTCGACTTCAGCAGCAGCTTCATGAGTCACCGCTGCAACAACAAGCTTGTCCTTCTCGTCTTTGTGCCCCCTGGAAACTCCGCTGCATCGTATCCGTTTTCACTGGAGCCTGTGTGCTATTTGCAGCTTGTTCTCTGCATTTTCACGGTTTTGTTTCTGAATGCTGTGATTTCAGATCGGTGAAAATGATTTCTTCATGCTTGCTCAGTGTGTTGAGCTCTCAGCACCACTGACACACTGGGACAGAATCAGAGTCGGGTTCCAGTGCTGTACCTATGCTCAGCGGGAGTGGTCGACCCGGCTTGCTCTTCACCGCTGTGATGGTGGTGACCACGGTGCCACAGGGCATGACTGTACGGTCCATCTCCACCCTCTTGTTGGAGGCTGGGGTCGGAGGGTGCCAGGACCTCACCTCACTGGGCTCCAGGTAGGTAAACTGAAACATACAACTCATGTTATTGTCTAACTTTGTGTGAATAAAAACCCCAAATACACAAATCAGTAAATCAACCAGATCTGCTGATATTAAAGGCAAACATGAGAACATCCCAGAGTGCACTGGGTGATGCCCTTACGTCAGTAGTAAGTGATCCCGTCACTGTGTCTTTGGTCATGAGTGCAAATGTTTGCTGTCCTTTGGGCTGCTTCTTTACAAGATCAAAAGGCACTGAAACCTGACCTAGTGAGGAATCTGAGAAAGAAAAAGAATAACTGATTTAGTCTGGTAGGACCAGAGCATGTGACAGTCACAGCTTGGGAACAAGAACAACTCTTCATTACAGCGAATACAACACAAATATTAAGAGGCACCCAGTGACATGCTGGATGTGTCCTTACTCTCTTGAGGTTGTCCATCATTCACCAACTGAATATTGAGCTCCTTTGATCGTCCATTCAGTTCACTGGTGAGACAAAAAAAAACAACATACACATTGAACATAATTCTGCATTATGTAATTTAAAAAAAAACAAAGGTCATGTCTGCGAGGACAGTGATGGTATCTCAGATTAAACTTACAAGATAAACGGCTGGTCCCAGGCAGGATTAGTTGTGTTCTTTAAAACAGAGGTGTTAAACCTCTGTGGAGGATCATCTAACTGCAGGACACACAGAGGATTCATGCTGCCTACAAACACAGCACAAAGCATCTCAGTCAGTGTCACAGGAAACAAAACAACAGGAGCTGAATGCAGACTCATTCAAAAAATCTTCAGACAGACCATCACATAAAATGTGCTGCTGCAAGATAAAAATTTAGCTACAGTCACTTCCACGGCTTCACTCTAATGGACAACGGGGAAGTCAGCGTATATTGTATACAAGATGAATTATGCATGGGTTAGAGGAGACTAAGAAAGCACCGGTCTACCCCGGCACAGAGCAAGTAGTAGAAACAAGCCAGACGCTGTGTGGTAATGAATACAGGATCAGCAAGAACCTCGCAGACAGAACATCCACTGCAGCAGCTCCGGATCTGCCTTCAAGCCCACAGGAGGTCTCACAAGTAAAGCGAAGCAGAGACAAGCTGTTCTTCACTTAACAGCAGGAAAATATATAGTGTTGTGTCGAATGCTGTGTCATGTCTCTGCTGTGCAGCATTAAGTGTTAGGCAGAATGCTTAAGAGGATGTCAGGAGTCTGCTGACTCACAAGTAGAGAATGACTCATCACAGAAAACACCCAAACACGGTGGTTGTGGGTGATGTTAAGGTCTCATCATTTTAACAACCTCTCATCAACTCAGAATATCCACCGTCCTCAAAACACCCGGCTGTGCTGCCGTCCCTCTGATCACAAGGGAATCGTACTTATGTGCACGTCTGTAGCACCACGCTGGGTGTGGCGATACGGATGTACGTGGATTATTAATACACTGTCGGCATTGTTTAGCTCTGAGCAGCAGATTATCAGGAGAGGATGCACACAGTCCGCCTTAGAGAAGTAAATGAGCAACCAGGCTGACAAACAGTCCCGCTGCTTTTGACCAACATCAGACTTATTTGTTAACCTGGGGAAAAAAAACCAATTTTTCTTGCAAATCAAATCAAATGTATTTATACAGTCAATTTAAAACAACCTGAGTTGATCAACGTGTCGAACAGGTTCTAAGGAAGGCAACAACAAAAATATGTGCAAAAAAACACAAGACAGGAAACAGAATAACAACTGGAAAAATCTGAATTATCAAACACTAAATGAGATTTTTATATTTTTAAAAATGTCAAAGGAGGAGAGACATCTGATTAACGGAGGAAGGCTTTTCTACTGCAGCAGCACAGCCTCCCACCTGCCTCGGCGGTGAAACAGTGAGCTCTAACAGCAGCTGTTTGGAGGTTTTTCCATCACTGTGGTGCTGCTGGTGGCAGTTACACCGGCTTTCAGCGTGCAACAGTGTGTGCAAATCTTCTGTGTGTCCCGGGACTCATGATCAGACCAGAGACATCCGGGCGAAAGACGACACAGATCACCGCTTGTGTGTCCTGTTCATCCATCGGTCTCGGTGGTCACGATAACCCCGCCCCCCGCCCCAGATGTACTCGGTGCTTAGCTCTGGCCCAGCAGAGAGTTGGTGCTTTGAGAGCCTGGAGCCGGTGCTTAGGCGGTGGAAACACAAAGAACTGGAGCTAAGTCAGGCACTAGCACGGAGCTAGCGCTGGAACCGGTTTGGTAGAAAAGGGGTACAAGAGGCCTGGAGGTAGAGAAGCTCTGAGATGTACCCAGGTATCAACCCATGCCTGGCTTTACAGACAAATGGATACATTTATAGACAAACAAAAGAACCTTAAAAGAAGTTCTGGTGTCACTGTGAAGTTGTACGCAGCCGGCGGAGACTCCGAGTCCAGCCAAGAAGCAATCAGACGGTCATTTGGTCGTACAGAACAATCTAATGCATCTCCTGCTACGTTCAGGACATTTCAGCCTAAATAAGT
This sequence comes from Stegastes partitus, assembly GCF_000690725.1. Lineage (NCBI taxonomy): Eukaryota > Metazoa > Chordata > Actinopteri > Pomacentridae > Stegastes > Stegastes partitus. The sequence continues at coordinate 156,266 of NW_007578225.1, forward strand.
CACTTAAAAAAAACAACAACAACTAATTCAATAGTACGTCAGAGATCGAGGTTCTTCTTGATTGACTGAGCCCTGCACTATGAGCCAAGTCTGACACTGGCAGGCTTCTTTTTGACTTAGCTGGTTGACAAAACCTAAAACCAGTCAATCAGAGCTAATGAGACGCATCATAATAATGTGCAATTTCCTGTCAATGTCACTCTTCTTCAACACAAAATAAACTGACGGCATGCTGCCTCGTTCAGTCAAGAGGAACAGGTTGTTTGAATGAAGAGTTATGAAGAATATAAACATTTACTACAGTAGAATTCAACTCAGTCCTAAAATCTCTCCCCAGGAAGATGAAACCACATCCACACCTAGACACAAAGACCCTAACGAACCCCACTGGGGCAGGGGGAGCAACAAACCCCCAATTGAAACCGAAACTCAGGTGCTAATGGCTTCTTAAGGATATCAGTATCTGGAACTCCCAACTAGTCAGTCAGAGCTGATGAAGCCTCTTGGATGAGAGGTGAAACGTCTTCAAGGAACTCAAGTGAGTCCAGTTGCTACGATTAATCCACGAGAATAACCAGGACCTGGATGACTGAGAATCCTCAGAAACACATTACAGAAAAATGCACCCTGACTACAAGAGAGGAATGCTAGTAGAAAATTGTTGTTGGTGTAAGTTAACGTACATGTACTTTACCACTTAACGCACTCTCAGTTCAGCCACTTATTTCCAACATGACAGCTGCACGTTAGCGCTGTTAAACTTTATTCATTTGCTTCGGGTCTGACGCTGCCCTATGATGAAGGAAATCACTTCAGTATTTGGCCAAATCAAAGAGAAATTACTCATTGGATATTCTGCTATACACTAATCAAGTTTCTAATCTATGTTCCGTTCGCTGCAGAGCCATCAGTGTGAGACTTGGCAGCAAATCAGGACCAAACATAAAAACCACACTTTGCATTTTCTGCATCATCGACTGAATACACGCAAGTTCCCGTGGAGATGAACACAGTGATCTCTATCATACCCGATACGCTAGCCAGACCACTCTGCAGTACAGACGAGGATCACCGTACCTCCACAACTCATTAATCTGGCTTCGTAGCACACTCCTCCGGACCTCCAGTAAATGAGATTTGTTTGGATATCGGCTGATGGATGAAGTTTATATGGCTTGTATGCAGATAAGTCACTGCAGCTCGTAATTATTCTATCAGCTTCCCCTTATTAGTCAGTTATTACTGACCCTGCTGACAGTGCTGCTGCTAAAGCTGAGGGACACCACCGTCTAACCAGAGGCCTCTGTCTTTCTGCCTTTAACTTTCATTACATCTTGACTTAAGTGCACCAGGAAGACAGCAAACTCTGAAAACATGCAGAATTAGCTGTAAAATCTATACACGCCCTTAAAATCATTAGATTTACGGCTCTGCGATGTAGCTGCAGTCCTTCAAAAGCCTGGTTTTGTGAAGAATAAAGACACATGTAGAGCGATTTCATCAGAATCTGCAACCAACCTGCAGCATCTTCCTCCTGATTGAGTGTGACCCGGATGTTTTTCACTAGCAGCTTCCAGTCGTGGGCGCGGGGGGGCTTTGGGGGCGATGCCACTTTGTTGTGGGCTTCCTATTGGAGAAAACACACCGTGCATAAGTCAAAACCTCAGAAATATTCATCCTCTGATTACAATATATGTGCACCGATGTAGGCAAAGTAGTCATATCCAGGTAGAACTACCACAATGCTGTAATGGCACCATTGTAAGGATGATCAAAAGCCTTTCAGAATTAGGTCTGAAAGAAGACCTTCAGTCAAACTACAAAGGCGGCTGCAGTATGCTCCTAAATTCTAGAGAAAAGCTACGTAGTCTGAACACGATTGGAGGACTCCATGCAAAACATCCACGTTGAGAGAAGGTTCTCTCGTCCATAATTTGCATTGGACTTATTATGACCATAGAGAATTTGCATTAGAAATACCTGAAAGTGGTTTAGAGTTTGCATTTTTGGAGAATTTGTTTACAACAGCGAGTTATTTGATTTGCTTTTTATAAACATTAACACGTATTTGATTAACTCGGAGCATGAAGAACTTGTAACTGCATCACAGGCTGATTTTTTCACTCAGTCAGCCGATTCTCATCGAGGCTTTGTCAGAACTTGGCTGACTGAGATCATCCGGTACGCGGCATCAATGCTAATTCAGTAGGATAACCTCAGCTGATAGCGCAGCAATTAGCTAAAAAGCAGAAACAACAAATCAATTATTCAACACTTGATGGCTACTGCTTTTCAAATGGGTGACTTGACTATTTTCCATTTCATATCGGGCAAGTCATTTGGAAAACATGAGAGTTTAGGAGATAGCTTTGGGCCCCGTTGACCTGCAATGTTCACATTTAAGCAGGCAAGCAAATAGTGTGCTAAGAAACTGATGTAACCTGAGACCTAAGTCCCACTGACTACAGGACTATGTTCATGTCATGCTGCGATTTTAAACATTTGCCATAAATGTGAACGTATAACACCAGATCTAATCAGAAACACGTGGCGTGACATCACGTGACGGCTGAGCAAAGAGCGCTCCAGTAAAAAACCTTTTTAGGAATGCATGTGAGCACAATAAACTCTTCTAAATTCAATTTGTAGGGCAGGGTTTAGGTGACCATGATCCAATGCTGCAATTATGAATCCACTAGACTCTCGTTAAGCTCGTTCAGCTACTGGGGCTGCCACGCATTTAGCAATAACCACTGAGGGAGAGAAAAACAAAGGCATCTTTATTATCTTAATTTGTTGCCTTCTGAGGCTTCAAGTAGACGTTCAAGTCTGGCTCGTCAAATTGCACCACACTGCAAACACTGAGCTGGACTGACAGCCTTGCATCAGCCACTCACCTTGACCTCTGAGGCCTGAGCAGGCCTGCAGCTCAGTAGCACAGAGGGACGAGTCGCACACAGCAGCTGCCTCAACTGCTCCTTTATGGCTGCGACGCTGCAAGTGTTGGCATTGTCCTGATAGGGGCACATGATGATATCAGACCAACTGCACGCACAGTAAAAATCTCACTGTGTCCAACTGAAAACATAACCTTTATGGAAAACCTGAAGTAAAACAACATCTGCCTCACTTTCACTGTTCTATTCATTTTTATGAGTTTTTGTAACTGGGCTGGAAAAAAAAAACGCTTTTACTTTTGTCACCTGACATCTTAGAAATCATTTACAAACTTTTGGACATGCTACAATGATTTACATGATATAACACATGAAAATCAACTGAAATTAATCTCTATGAGGACAGACGATCACAGAACTGCATTAAATGTAGTTTGAAGTTACCTGGGTGAAAGTGGGCGTCACCTGCAGCTCCCCGGTCTCCAGGTGGGACACGCCCCAGCTCACCTTGACCTCATCTTCAGCTTCTTGCATGCGTAGATGAAGCTGAGGAAGAGAAAGACGCCTCATGATGCCGTGGTAGTCGTGTTACAAGCGGCGCTCACCAGTTCCACTCACGATAAATTCAAGACAAAATGAAAGTGACTCTCTTGACATCAGCTGTTATTATACCAAATATAAAGCATCTCGGCTGGTCGGTTAGGTCATGAGAGAACAAAATCAAAGGACCACTGTGGGACATAAATCACAGGCGCTGCGGTTTGATGACTCAAATGATTCCAGACCATCAATTGTTAAACTGTCACTACTGCAATAGTTTTCATCACATCAGACATAATGCATCTCAGAGCAGTTGTTGACTAACTTTGAAAGCAGCGAGCAGTGTTAATATGTTTAATAAACCTGGAGACGCTTTGTCACATTTTGAATACGTCATTCTGTCACTCTGCTCCAATCTGGATGATTCAAAGTGGATTTCATGTGAACAAGTTGATGTGAGACCATTTGTAAGGAAAGATTTCTGAGAGTAGATTGTTGGATCTGCTGCTCTGTGCTGCTTTAGGACATCGGATATCATAACGTCGACTAAACTGGACTTAAAGTGTGTCTGTTTTTTATCTCAAAAATAACACTGATGCAGTGACTACCATTAGGGGTCAACAGATTATTGGTCCGGTATCCGTAAAATGTGCCACGTGGGCTTATTAGCATATGAATACTGAACGATCATCAACAGACAAAGGCATTTCAGCACAGTTTTGTGTTGGAGTTTGTGGTATTCCAACAAGATTTTCATTTCTCCTGCAAAAGTAAATCAGTTATCAGTCTCCGTGATAACTAATGATCTGTATCAGGCCCGAGAAAAACTAATTGGTTGACCCTTAGTCACCATATACAACTCTACACAACACTACTCTATAAAAAAATAAAATGTTATTAGGTTGACACACAGGAAAAGGGTTTTTTTTAGGAAAACCAGCCAGGTGTACAACGGCTAGATTATGAGAATGAGAAGGTTAATGAGGAGCAGAGATAAGAGAGGGACAAAAGCACACTGGGCCATCCTGCCCCAGCATGCCTGGATTCCAGTGTACAACTGAACAGCCGCCTCTGTGATGCCAAACAAAGGCCTTGTCAGATAGTAACAGGAATGCTCAAATGGATCCAAAAGAGCTTTATAGTCTATGCTGATAAGGCCTGAATCAGTTTATACAAACAACTTGAACTAGAAGTTATAATAATAATAATAACAATAAGAAAATAGAACATTTGGCCATTTAAATATTTAATTGTAGACACCACCTGACTAAGAGTAGAGAGCCTGTCATGAAGTCACACCATGTGTAAATGTTGTGTTTGCATTTCACAGATGAACATTGCATTAGGATGACATGTGTCACACGGGCGTCCCTTATCACATGCAACAGGTCATGCGGTGCAGTCGTGAGTTCAAAGACAAAGTACACCTGAGTGTACCGGCTGCATTGTTGTGCTCATAAACTGGAACTGCCCGGGGCTTCTGTCCTGCATGTCCCACTGCATGACGGGCCAGGAGCATTCTAGCTTGAATCTCAGTCAAAAGCTAACAAACGTTCCAGTGGATGGACGGAGACATTAGAAAGGGCGTCTGACTTTTCCAGACCAAGCCCACACAGTGAGAGTGAAACAGAGACACGGACTCCCTTTATGTCGCTGCAGCGGCAACAACAGATCCACAACCAAAACAAATGCGCCCCGACTCTAATCCTGACTTCAGCTCCCTAGCCTCTCACTCAGGTTGTATTTATGGCACACTGACCTGAGAGGGGTGACAAGCATCTTACTGGTTTAAAAATAGCCTTAATACAATTGGGTTAGCTTATACATCCAATTGTATCAATACATCGGTGAGGCTTTGATGCTAAACCTCGGGACATAAACGCTTAATGCAAACTACCTGTTACATGTTCCAGCACATTATATTGGTTCCACTTTATTTTAACACTGCACCCAAGCGTAAAGCCGGAACAGGAGGGTTAGAAAGTGAGTAAGTAATAGAAATATTCAGCTTAGGAGATAAGCATAGTCAGTTTTGAGTAAGATAAATTACTCATTTCCAGGTAAGAACAAGGAGTCACTTGTGTTGAAACCTTCATCAGTCTAGTGGAGACCCCTGACTAATGTAAGTGTACACAAAGCAGGCCTGCCTTACTGGAAATGGGCCTGACATGGTTGTTAATGAGATCAGTGGGACATTTGCCAAGCACAGAAAGATACCCCAACCATTTAATCTATTGCTGCTGCCAGCAGAGAGTCAATGCTGGGCAGCACATCGTGTTTAATAAAATCTCCCATTAAACTAAACCACAATCATTTCCAAAGGATGTAACTCAGCTTTCAGAGGCCTCGGACTTAGAGGGATATTTCACTACAGAACAAATGAGCGGAGTTTATTGACTTTAGACAGACAGAAACAAATATAGAGCTTTTACCTGCATCTCCAGTGGAGCGATACAGACTGTGTATTTACAAGGATCTGCTGTAGCCATGGCTGTCGAAGCTGCATGAAGAGAGAACTGAAGCTTCTCCCCGACCACGCTGCAGCAAGCGGCCTGTTGGGAAGACAAAACGAGGCATTAGTGCAACCTACTGAGAATGCAGGAGCTAAGACGGCGACAACACTCGTAGTTATGCCACATCATTTGAATGAGATTCAAATGGGGAGGAAATCTAGAATGTATACGAAACTGGTGGTGCTGTGTGTGGATTCATGTGTGAAAGGAACTGTTAAGTCATTGATCATACATTTATAACGCTGTGTGTGTACAGCCTCACACACAAAACTTGTGCGAGAAACATATTGAAATAAAACAAGAGAGATGTGTTTACACGATGGCTTTAGAAAAAAAAAAGATCCAAAAGTAAAATATTTGTCTGAGGACAACATTATATAGAACTCTGAAAAAGGAGAGCACGCTGTATGCACTGGCTTCCAAACAGCATCAGCATATTCAACCCTCTGTGAACACAACAAATCACCTTCACTGCAATAGGGTGTAACTTTAATGGACTAAATTACCACCAACTGTAAAGCATCCTCCTATTAGCCACACAGTTCTTTAGTGCAGTCGCTCTGATTTAAGCACAGGGTGACTGTCGCTGAGACCAGCGAGCCATCAGACCACTGTAAGGGGAAACCTAAACGTAGGTGCTGGTGCGTTCCCGTCTGCCTGCTCCTCCTTAGTGCTGAGCTCGACAGCGATATAAGCTTCTTAAAAACACACGCACACCACGCGTGCACGTACGTCCACACACATCATGTGGGTAAAAATAAGCCTCTGTTCATTAAACTCCCCGCACTCAACAACAGAACACCTGGTACTTTGGTCCATATCGTGATGATCACAAAGAAAGGGCTGACTTTGCATTGGAAGCACTGCAAAGCCGACCAGGCCAACAACACGGCGTGCAATTTGTCCCTATCTGACCCCTCCGAAAAATAAAAGCCCCCCCAATGGCAGCTTAGTTTCCACCCATTCTGCAGCAGGTTGGCACACAGGCTGCATGAAAGTATTCGTTCGTAGTGCCTTGGAGTCATGAGCAAATGCTAAGTAGATTCATTTGCAAAATTTAAAATAATAGGGGAAATGCCTGTACCGAATTTGGCTAAGTGATGAGTCACCGCTTGACTGCTGCAGGCTGAAATGCAGTACTGGTTGTTGAGCAACTCCCTTCATGCTGAACCTGAGAAGGGGAAACTAAATAGAGGGACACCCTTCTGTAAAAGTGTCCTCCTATAACTCAGATGAATGCTGAAGCTGCCACGGTGGTGAATACTTTTCAGAGGATGAGCTGATCGAGCTATCTCCCAGGAATAAACACATACATTGATCACTCGACACCACAAAACACACAGTGCTGTAGGAACAGAAACCTCAGAATAACACTCAGTCTGTACTGCACCTTGTTGGTGGCAGACTTCTGGAAGCTGGACACTTGGCTGAGCAGGAGCTCCGATGCGTCCAGGCCATCCTCTTCAAATGTCAACACAACACCACCCTGGTGAGGGAGAAAGGCAGGAAGTTTAAAACATCACCTTTTGCACAACTCGCAGATCTGGAAAGATGCCGTCAATTAATGAGAAACGATGTGGGCTGCATTGTGTCACACTGGCAACGTCAACACATATGTTCTGACTTGATAATTCCAAGAAACAGACAAAACATGCAGAGGTTGTGCAAGAAGGTGCACATTTCAGGTTGCTGAGTGTGCCATGTGGAGGGCTACTGATGTCAATCATTAAGCCCCGTGTCAAAGCACAGGATGAGATTTGATTGAAGTGTCTTCTTTTATATATGAGATCCTAGATGAGGATTTTGTAACCCAGTCACAGCTGGACTTTTTTTTTTTTTTTTTATTGAAGTCACCTGTCACTCAGCACAGTGGCGGCCTGCTGATCATGAGACTCACCCCTCGCTTCCTCGCCTGGTCATTCAAAGCCCTGCACCAGGCTCCTCTCCACTGACTTTTCCAGCTTTTCAGTGACAGCGCCCATCCCAGCAGAGCGGCGGCTTCCTCCTCCTTCGCCGCCGCATTGTCTCCTGCTGCTCCCCGCTTGTTTCCTACAATCCCATGTTGGAAATACTGCACGAAGTACAGCACCAGGGTGACCAGGGATGCAACGAACAGTGTGACCATGCACAGCCACTGCGGATCCTCCAAACCAAAATACGAGCTGGAACTTTCCGAGTCGGACATTCTTTGCAAGTGAATTCGATGATGACAGTTTAGCACACCTCCACGGAGGAACGTCCTGGCGACCTCATAGCAGTTATTTGTTAAGATCAATGAAGGCGAGCACCCACGACTGACAACCGCCCCCAACACGAATTATGCTTATTGGTATCCATGCTGCCGTACGTAGCAGGTCTCAATCTACACGAGCTGGCTGTGTTAAACTAGACCACTGTCAAAGAGCTAAAGGTTTCAGTAAACATGCAGAGCCGCACACTCCTCTCATTGAATATGCCTGTTAGCTTAGTTGGCTAATCTTCGCCGCGGTTCGCGTAACTAGCTATTCCTCGTTAACCGGCAAAGTTTCTCAAAAAGCACTTATTTCCAAAAGTCCGCGGTTATTCTCCACCCGACGGTATCCAGAGAGAGAATAAGAGTCCCGGGTGGCACATCCTGGAGCCGAACAGCGCAGTCCTTCCCGCTGGACTCGGTCTGCGGCTCGGTTCGACTGTACAAAGTTGCCGTTTGGAAACGGATATGTGGCACAAACTGTAAGTCCCAGCATGCACCGCGGCGCGCGTCGGCGTTTGTTTTCCTCGAGTGACTGCGCGATCTGAGCTGTTATAACTAAAGCTTTAACGTGGTTTTCTTGTGTAATTTTATAAAGAATACTACTGCGGTACGGTACAGAAATTATGTTTAACTTTAAATCGAATTTAAAGAAAACGCGGGTATTTTGCACTACGCGGCTTTCCGTAGTTTGTCCTCCTGTTATCATCATTACAACATCCTCTTGTAGCAAAACATCCAGCTAGCCAGGCGCTTGCTCACTACATTGAACTCCTGTACAGGTGGGCCACCCTTTATAAAAGTTTATAAACGGAACAGTTTGTGTTTTAATAGACAGTTAAAGGCGGTGTTGGATAGTCCCCGCCCATCCGGAGAGGTAAACAAAGCGTGTCTTCGTCATCGAGCGACCGAGCTGCTAGCTAGCGTCACCCTCGTCGCATTGTCCCTTATAAATGGACACAACTTCGCCATGAATTGTCGCTCTGAAGTTCTCGAGGTGACGGTGGAGGCGAGGCAGGTGGAGGAGGCGATGCTGGCTCTGCTGCACACCATCTTATTGCACCGCAGCACCGGGAAGTTTCACTACAAAAAGGAGGGCACCTACTCCATCGGCACCGTGGGCACGCTGGACTTCGACTGTGACTTCATCGACTTCACCTTCGTCAGGGTGTCTTCAGAGGAGCTGGACAGGGTGATCAGGAAAGCTGTGTCTGAGTTCAAGGTAATTGTTGGTTACAGCGTGTGATTGTTGACAGCCATGCGTGAGCAGGCCTGTAATTGTGACTGAGCTGCATCATCTGTTTTGGTTTCACAGGATGCTCTGAGCAACTCTGGCAGCGATGGCATGGGACAGATCTCCCTGGAGTTCTACCAGAAGAAGAAGTCCCGCTGGCCTTTCTCTGACGAGTGCATCCCCTGGGAGGTGTGGAGCATCAAGGTCAATGTTGTCAACCTGGCCAATGAGCAGGAGAGACAGATCTGCAGGGAGAAAGTAGGAGAAAAGCTGGGGGAGAAGGTGATCAACGTGGTGGAGGTCATAAACCGCCACGAGTACCTGCCAAAGATGCCCACCCAGTCTGAGGTGGACAATGTTTTTGACACTAGTCTCAAAGATGTCCAGCCGTATCTTTACAAAATCACATATCAGATCACTGACTCGCTGGGCACCTCTGTGAGCACCACCATGAGGAGGCTGATTAAGGACACGCTGGCGCTGTGAGGACGCTCCAAGACAGCAGATACAGATGATGTGGATCATCCATAACCATCCGTTGTAATGCTTCACAGCTTTTTTTTTTTTTACATCCAAAATCGTGGATTGTCAGCTCTACTTCTGCCACAACGAAGCAGTCTCAGTGTGTTTTCTGACGTCTCTGCTGTGGTTCTGGTATTGCTTGTACCTTAAGATGTTCAATTATCTAATCTTTATTTTAAAGATGTTTTGATTTTTTTCCCAAATTGTCAACCACCATCTAGAATCGCAGCTTAAACACAGTAGGATATAGGTACATATATCAATGGAATATTTCAGAATTTGTGTTGCTGATAATGTCGTATGTAAATCATTGCACATTTTGACAATAAATGTCGTTTACTGTAATTAATTCTAATCAGGATCCGTGGCTTTTTGAAACAAAAGACTGCCTTTATAAGCCTGTCCTAATGGGTCAAAGAAGACAAACTTTAATGCAAAAGACGTGGCTGAGTTTGGGAACAGATTTCCTCATCCGTGTAAAAACTTCCTCTTTCATGGAGAGTGTGACCTTACACGCGGGGTAGGACAGGATTTCCAGTTTGCCGTTTTTCCAAATTAAAGCAAACACTTCCTAAGTTCACTCCCTCGTTTCCAGCTTAGAAACTGTCACAGTGGCCCGCTGCTAGAAAAACATCCCCCCTGGCTCGGTGTTGTCCGCCTGCCAACAGGAAGACAATACGTGTGTGAAAGCTTCAGGTCCACACGCATGATGTCAAACTCACTGCTGTGTGCTTCGCCAGTTACACGGATGGATGTGACAACTGGCAATTAATGGGAGCTTTAGTGTATAAAGAATTCTCGCGGAAGGTGTTAATTAACTTGACAGAGGTGCTTTATGAAATTCTTGTCCGTGTGCATTTTCTGCACATGGGCCTGGTTATTTTTTACTTTTAAGATCTGAGCGCTTGGTACAAAATGCAGTAGAACTAGGAAGCAAATACCAGTGTTCGGTATGTAAGGGTCAGCATGGAGACGGTCAGTACGTAATACTGAAGACCTCCATCCATCCATCCATCATCTCTACACCTTAATCCTCACTAGGGTCGCGGGGGGGTGGAGTCTATTCCAGCTGACTCAGGGTGAAGGCAGGTTCAAGCACACTCACATTCACACCTAAGGACAATTTGGAATCACCAATTAACCTCAGCATGTTTCTGGACCTTGTGGGAGGAAGCCGGAGAACCCACATTGCTCATGGAGACTCCACACTAAAGACCTCCTCCAGTGAAAAAGTAGTTTTTCTTTTTACCTTGGTAACATGATCATATGGTGTCTTCACATGCAGGAGAACATATCATGAGCGAAACAGGCAGTCAGTACCACAGCTGAGCGTTTCCATCTTGACGACCTAAACAACCGATCCCGTCAACGTGCAGGGCGGGACTTACTGCATCATTCTTCTTCTCCAGAATCAGTTTCCAGTTTAAACATGTATGGCTGAGCGACTTCAGTAAGACAGTCTGCTATTGTTGAGTAGTTTCACGGTGCTGAAGCGGAGTCATAGGTGAGCTCGAGTGACTTCTCGATCAGCATGTTGTCGAGGAAGCAACGGCGTGGTTACAGCTTAGTCATTTTTAGCTAGAAAAGGATTATTTTCCTGGAAAAAAAAAGATCTAAATATGTAACTTTGATACACAGGGATGAGTTTTTACATGTTAAATCGATAACCACAGAGGGGCTTTAATCAACAATTACTGTGATTTCTATGGAAAGATGTCACACGCGGTATGGCTGGATCTTTTTTCTTGTCATACACCAAAATAAATTCTTTGTCTTTGGACAGAACAGGATTTATAAATGTTTCCCCCTGGACTGTGGGAAATGACGAGCTATTTTCCTACAACAGTCACTCGTCAACGTGAGCACTGCTTTCTGACTTGACAAAGTTTAAAGCACTACGGCAGCGAGTGAAAGTTGTTGGTAAAGGTAGAGTCAGTGATTCTAAATCTGTAAACCTTTTGTCAAGAAAAAATAATGCGAGTTAAACTTTTCTTTATATTTCATATTAGAGTGCTTTGGATGCTCTTTGGATTGCCGACCAAAAACATTATTATTATTTCAAATACACTTCTGCCAAATTCAGCAAACATCTCCTCACAGTCGACAAGTGATCCGTTCTCTGTGTGGCTGATCCACACAACACTGCTGCAGCATGTTCTGCTCACGTACATGTTAGTTCTCATAAGACGGGGAACAGGAGAGGGAGGAGCAGAGGGAGCGATGGGGATAAAAACCACACATATGTTGACTATCTAAATATGCTAACTAGCTTAGCATCAACATTCTTCCTTCAGAATCACATCTTTAAATGACTAAATGTTTACATCAAGCTCACCCCTTAATTTAAATCATTCAAATAGCACAAATGATTGTATATATTTATATATATATACTCCATTGTTACTCTTTATTACAGAAATGAAGCACAAAAACTGTAGAAAAACCTAAACACAAAACAGCTGCAAGTCCCCAAAAGCAACGATAATGCAACCAAAGCTGATACAAGTATTAATTATTGCAGTGAGAGCACAGGAATACTAAAAAGATAAAACTTTTTTTTATATATATATATATATATATATATACTAACAAAATCGGTACAAAATCGAGAATACAAACACTTCCATGTACACAAGTCTAATCATTTCTGTGAAACTTTCATAAAGTTTTTCTCACGAGAAATTAAGAGCACTATTATCAATACAGAATTTCTGCAAAGAATCGAACATCACGATGCAGCTTACGTCGCCCACTCAGAGGAAAACAAAGTCCCGTAGTCCGTGTGGAGCTCTCTGTGACTCCTCCCAAATAGGTGCAATCCAAATAATTTATGACAAAGTTCTAATCCATCAAGCCGAAGCAGAAATATACAGTATACTTGTACAAGAATACAATTGTAAAACAACTGGAATACAATCAAAACACAATCTTTTTTTTTTTATATAATAAATCTTCAGGAAGCAGGAACACTCCGTCACCGTTCAGAGAATAAAAGATTTGTTTTCTCCCTCCTCATGATTTCATCACCTCGAAATGCCTGAGTCATAAGTCGTCTGAAACTCTGTTGTGCTTTTTGTGTAAAATAATATTGACAAAATATTTTTTTTTTCTTAAGTTGCATAAGGCCATCAAAGCACTGTAAAGCTCGGTTAATTACCAGATGTGTTGAATTGCAAAAAACTCCATCGGTGTGTTTACAGAACACCGGTGCTGTTCTGGTGGCAGACCGCAGGGATCCAGAAGTGACTGATGTACATGATTTACTATCAGGGGTCGACCGATATGTTTGTGTCAGAGCCGATACAGACTTTTTATTAACAAAGCAGACTGATAACCAATATTTGAAGCCTTTTTACTATACATTTGTAATTTAAAAAAAACTGTTAAAAATGTAAATAACTCCTCCTTTCTAAAGTTTATCCTTCAGTATCATAGGCTGTTACTCGTGACATGTGACCAATTAAATAACGCTGTGGCTGGGACATGGCTCAAGACTGTGTAAACAAAAAAAAATGGATGTAGCAGCCGTCTTTAACAAGTGAAGCCAATGCAGCAGTGCCTTTAACACCACAGAGCACTACTCGAATTCAAAACATCACTACGAAAAGCTAAGTCAACATCTGTTTTCCACAAGTCATGATTGTTTTGTTGAGTTCCCTCCTTCTGATTAATGTTCTCTCAGTCTATCTGAAAAATAATTTGAAAATTAAATCAGAAGAAGGCGTCAAACTGGATGATGTTTGTGAGTGTGTCTGGTGGGTTGACGGTTCTGGTCAGACGTGGGTGGGTGGGCAGTGTGTCCTCTGGTGTTTAGTCAATCCCACCTTCTGACTCTTAAAAAGATCCAAGATGGCGACTAGGAGGGTTCACAACAGCAGTCCCCAGACCAGCGGATGACGTCACAGCGGCTACATCCATCTTTTACATCCCGTCTATGAGCCCCCAGAGTGTCTAGTGTACCTCGTCTTGAAGGATGCTATCAAATCAATCCACTTGTTCGTTATCTCCTCAGACAGATGCTGTGATTCCCAGAGTGCTGCTTTGAGCACTTTTTTTTTTTAACAAAGCTCAGCAACATTTAGATTTCTTAGTCATTTCCCTGCAGAAAACAAAACTTCTTTGAGTCTTATGACTGATGATTGCACCGTCTCCGTCAAGTAGAAGCGACTCCGCTGGCTGCTCATTAGGAAGATACACTGTGGGTACTGAATGAAGACTGAGAGCGGTAAATCTGAAGCGCTGAGCTTAAAAACAAACAGGCATCTGAGGTGTGTTTGATGTACAGCACGTGTTGTTATACTGAAGGTCTTATTTAATTATGGAACTAAATGATGCAAAGGCAATATGAGACTCAAAGAAAACTAACAGAAACTGAGGAACGCTAAGCATGATTAAAAAAAAATAAATATTTGAGCCTATTTATCATTTTTACTCCTGCAGATTAAAATCTAAACTAGAGCCCGACCGACATATCGGTTGGCTGCGATTATCATTGGCCTGTTGAAGCTGTATCGGCGTTTATGTTGTCCGCTAAGCACTAATATAAAAACATCTCTTTTTGTTCTTTTCTTTTCTAACGCAGGAAAAGTCTGTCCAGCAGAGCGACTGTTTGTGAAATACGTTGCTGGAAAGTAAACATGTCATGATTTTCCTTTCTCATTATTAACTTTAACAAATACTGTATAGATATATAAAGAATATCAACATCATGATTTTCAGCTCTCCTACAATCTGCATCAGCCCCTTTAAAGATCCGGTATCGGTCGGGCTCTACGCTAAACGCTCCAGGCAAACGTCTCGGACTACGTCTCTCTATACCGGAATCAAACTGTTAAACAAAGTGCATATTAAATACGTCGTTGAGGCCACCAATATCACCTTAAGGGATGTCACTCACACCAAGAGATAGATCTGATACAAAAGCAAAAAGCACTAACTTAACTGCAGCCTCCAAAACTTTTAAAGCACTGGTTTCACACTTTGAGAGGATACCGTATGTCGTCGTCCCTCCTCCTCCTGTGATGAGGGGTGCGACGCTGTACCGTGTTCTCTCAAAACACCTACACAGTTATTACATGAAGACAACTAAAAGAGGTTTAAAACAGATCGAATCTTTTAGATCATTTTGAAAGAAAAATAATAATAATAAAAAAAAAGAAGAACCCATTTATAATCATCTCATCTCACAGAGGAATCTAGCACTTGATTGCACATTCACATTTACACCTCTAATGAACATGGCCACTTGAATATATGACATTGGAGGCAAGCGAAGAAGCTATACATTCAAAGTCTTCCTTTTGTAGGCTGAGGTGTGTTTATTCTAATATTAAGTAGAGTCTCTTCGGAGAGATGCACGGCTGTCCGGCGCCTACATGTGGCTGTGACTCTGCTCGTGGCTCCACAGGCTGAAGGCCGTCTTGAAGGTCCTGTGGCAGAGCTTGCACATGTACTGCCTCTTAAATGTCAGGGCAGACAGAGACGGTGCATGGTAGAAAAGCGTGTCCGATTCCTGAGAGCCGCCTGGATTCTCCATGCTGTTGGACCTCGACAGAGGGCTGTGGCCGCTGGCTTGCCGTTCCAGTTCCGGCCTCTTGGTCTTGCTCACCGAGGAGCTGCAGGGCTCCGGGCTGCTGGACTCCTCGGCCATCGCCGCAGCGACTGGAGCCGCCTGGGTGGTTTTGAGCACCGAGGCCTGTGGGGAGGGACGCTCTGAGGTCTGAGGGGTCAGAGGAGGAGAGGGAGACAGAGGAGACGGGTGTCTGTCGATCTCTTTGGCTCCAGGTTCGCCGGCAGTCGACATGTGAGACTGGAAGTGGCTCCAAAGGCGGAAGTTGGTCCTGAAGGCTTTGTTGCAGATGTGACAGATGAATGGTTTGATGTGGCATAGCAGCTCCTGGTGTCGCTCCAGGTCTTTGCGAGAGCTGAAAAGATTTCCGCATTTCTCGCATGGCCACACACCGGCCTCATCGGGCCCACTTTTGGCTGCCT
The DNA here is from genome assembly GCF_000690725.1 of Stegastes partitus. Classification (NCBI taxonomy): domain Eukaryota; kingdom Metazoa; phylum Chordata; class Actinopteri; family Pomacentridae; genus Stegastes; species Stegastes partitus. The sequence goes on from NW_007578225.1 coordinate 172,193, forward strand.
CTGAGTTGTCCCTCTCACTCACAGCCTCCTCTAACGGCTCCTCCTTCACCACCAGCTTGCCAAGGTGACCCATGCTCAGGTCCTCAGGCACATAGGATGAGGAGTCTTCTGAGTCGTACATGGGCGGACCTGAGGAGTCGCTGTAGCTGATGTTCTCTCTAGAACTCCCAGTTGGTAGAGGCTCATCGCTGTAATGCTCCTCTTTGAGCATGTCTGACGTTTCTTCGCTGTTTTCTTGCTGCTTCAGGTGCATCTGGTCTTTAACAGTCATCATGTTGTGGTTGTGGACTTCCACCTGGTGGCGCCATATGCTGAAGGACGATTTGAAGGTCCGCATGCATTCCAGGCACGTCAGTTTCTTGTACTTACAATGCGCCTCGTGGTCCTTCTTGACGACCGGACTTGAGAATCGGAGGCCGCAGTAAGGGCATACAGTCGAATGTCGACAGCCTCTCTCGTGGTCACCCTGCTCTAGGAGCGACGACAGCTTCATGTTACAGAGTCTACAGGAGTAAACACCAGGGTCAGTGTTCTTCTGATGACTGATCTCATCCTGTTCCTGGTAGAGGATGCCCTCGCTCGCTGTGTCCTGGTCTGCCTTTTCAGCAGGATGTGTCCTTAAATGCTGTCTGTACTGAGACTGGAATACAAACACTTTCCCACAATAAGGACAGATGAAGCTGGGCCTTGATCTCTTTTTGGTAAGTGCAGGAGACTGTAAACCCTGCTTATTCCTCTTCAGCTTCCAAAGCAAAGCTTTCTTTATTTCTCTCTCTCGCACAATATCTATTAACTTCTTTTGAAATTTCTCGTCCAGCATGGAGGAGCTGGAGGACGATGCTGGGTTTTGTACTACACCATGCTGAGTCTGGCAGTGTGTCCACACTTTGAAGTTGGTATGGAAGCGCTTGTGGCAGATGTCGCAAGCATACGGCTTTTCCGGGTTGTGATACATATTTACATGGCGGTGAAGTCCTGCACTGGACCGGAAAACCTTTAAACAATTCCAGCATTTGAAAATCTTGTTCTGAGTTGGCTCCTCGCTGTCCTCATTGGGGTCACTGCTGGCATGCTGAGTGGCTGTTTCTGACATGTTCACATCCAGCGACAGGGCATGCTCTTTAAAGAATTTGCTCTTCTTGAATGGATACCTCCTGTTATCTGGCCTGTCCTTTCTTTTGCCCACAGGATTAAACTCTGCCCTGGAACCCTGGTCATAATTTGTCTGCAAGTCTTTGAGACTGACCGGCAAAGCATCCCCGACTGTGATCCGAATGATGTCCATGGGGTCAGCGAGTGGACTGCTGGGCTCTGCTTTCACACTGACCTCGTGGTCTACCTGAGTTGATTCGTCCCTCCTGCTGGAGTACTTTGACCTGAGAACCAGAGGAGATGTTCTAGTTGAATTGCCATTGTGGGCAGAGGTTTCTGGCCCAGATGCTTTTGATGCCATTTTAACAACTGACTGCTCTCGATTTTGCAGCTCCTTGAGCTCCAGCGTGGGGGAGAAGACTGGAACAGGGCTGTCCATGGACAAAGATCTTCGGAGCAGGCTCTTTATAAGGGGCCCGCTCCTGTCGATGGTCTGGCTGGGCTCAGTGGCCTGACCCTGAAATGGCACTTTGGTATGATAGCGGGCCTCCTGCTCTTCGTTCTCCTCCGTTGCGTCGTGATCAGTGCCAGACTGCAGCCTCATGTGCTGAACTTCAGCATCACTGAAGGATACCGACGAGGTCAGCTGGGGCCTAACAGATGGGATGTGTGATGAGTTTCCTTTTAGTATGGGGCTGTATGGATAGGTGGGCTTCCTCTCAGAGGCGTCACTCTGCTCAGATGACTTCCTGCTGGATTCAGAGTTCCTGACTGATTCATACGAGTTGTGTTCTGACGGCGGCTGAGCTGACCCTCGGACAGAGTGCACAGACGATGATTTCTCTGATGTTTTTCTCTGATAACTTGAGCGAGAGGGATTGGCTGTGTCATTCCGGACCCGACACACAATGACGCTCCTTGTCTGGACATCATTCTCTTCCCCCTCTGAGAACGAAAGCCTTTTTCTGGACACACAGTAGGATGCATGTGGCCTTGTTGACACAATGTTGGTGAGGAAAGGGATTCCAAGGCTGTAGCCCAGCTCTTGAATGGCTGCCAGGCTGCCTTTGTCCACAAAGAGTGAGGAGGAGTAAATGTAATTCAAAACTATCTCGAAGGCGTCGGGCTCACAGAAGTCCAGGTTTACAACTTTCAGTGACTCTGCGTCCATCCGTGTGAACAGGGACTGGAAATACTCACTGCTGGCAGCCAGAACACTCTTGTGGGCCTGGTACCTCTGGTCCGCCACCACCAGGACCACGTCACACATTTGGCCCCGCAGTCGCTGCTCATTCAGAACCCCCAACACTGAGAGGGCATGGGAGGGGTTGCTGTAATGAACAAGGCTCTCCATGGCTGAAAGACAAAACAAGAAGATTATATTTGCTGCAGGAACGTAGACACAAAAAGGTGCTGATTAAGTGTGCACTAAACATACAGATGAGCATAAACAGGCACACAAACAAAATAATAGCTGAGCGAAGCGCAGACATGAGACGTGTCACCCTGTTATGAACCTGAGTTGACGTCTGATGGTAAATATAAAATTATGTAAGTCTATAACAAAGCTCAATACACGGTTGTTGTCTCTCATGTAAATAAACTTGATTTTACTACCGTTCAACAGGACCGTCGTCGTTTTGTTACTAATATTTAGATGAGATAATATTTAATAGAAATCCCTATTGATTGCAAATTCATATAATCCACAGGGTGTTAACATCAACCTGCTGGTAAACAGAGGAAACAGGATGCCGTGAAAATAACTGTTGTTTAAAAGAATCTTTATTTATTTATGATTATTGTAGTTGAAACTTCATCATTGGTGACTGAGCATGTTGCTGTGTGCTATGTGTAAACCAACACTTGTTTTAAGGCTCAGTAATGACACACTAACTACATCTTTAATTCAATTAGTCGATCCACAGAAAATGATCTGCAACCATTTATTTTATTTTTTTTACATTTAATAACTGATTTTGTGATTTTTTTTTGTGAAGTTTGTATTTATATCTCTGTAAACTGAATATCTTCAGCTTCCTACATTTAATCACTAGAGCTGCAATGATTAATCAATTAATTCTTGACTATTTTGAGAATCAGCTGACAGCAGACTGAATGTGTTTTTGGTTGTGGACAAAACAAGACATTTGAAGAGGTCATCTGGGGTTTTGGGAAACACTTTATAGACCAAACAACTGATTTATTAATTGAAAAAATAATTTACAGATTAATTGACAATGAAAACAATCATTAGTTGCAACCCTAATGATTATATTGTCCTGTATTGTCAGATCTTTCCTAGCAAATGATTTATCAAGACAATAATCATCAGAGTAATTGATAATTAAACGAACTTCATTGTGTGCATTTCTTATTGGATTATAAATACTGACGACTTAATTAAAGTCCACACTAATAGTACCTAAGCAACAGGCTGAATGTGTCTCATGTGGCAGGTTTTATCTGGTAGTTATTTGTATTGGTCACTAGAGGTCAAAGTTGCAGCTTTTTATTCATCACAAAATGGTGCACGCTGATACAGGAGGACATACACAGCAGGTTTATGGGCATTACATCATGCTAGTTGTCTGAAGGTATGAAAATGCAGCTCTGTCAAGTCACCCTCCGCAGCGCAGGCCAATGCAGGAAGTTTAAAATAGAGTAAAGGCTTCGCATGAGGCCACCTCCACTTACAGCGTCAAACATATCATTTGTTTAAATAACACAAAAGGTTAACTCTCAAAAAAAAAAAAAAACAGAGAAGCACAAGTGGGATTTCATGCAGCCAGTGCCACATGTTGACAGAGTTTGGCTACGATTATACATCCATTAGTTACAGCTGCTTTATCCTGCAGAGGTTCCCTGCTGACACTGGACGAAACACGGGGTCTGCAGGTCGCCAGCCCATTACAGAGCTGAGACGAATACAAACAGCCACGCACGCTCACACCCACAGCCAATTTAGAACCACCGGCTAATCCGCCATCATGCCTTTGGACTGTGGGAGGAGGCTGGAGCTCCCGGAGAAAACCCACACATGCAAACTCCACACAGGAAGGCTCGGGCCGACCACCGTCGACAAGCTAAATCAAACACGAGCCGATATCCATCAGGATCTGACTGGTTTACTGCCCAGGCTAAACAATTTCCCGGCAGAAACCCCGTATTCGTGACCATTACCACATAATAACATCCTCGCCTGCTGTATAGCGATAAAGTGGACGTACTGGTGTGTTCACCAAACAGCTGGTCTGATGCAGCAGCCCCGCTATTCATCTGACTTTCATGAACATCATCACGTCCAGCCTGCGCTGACAGTGATTTAGAGAAGTGCTACTTTATTTTGTGGAGCCCTCGGGGACGTGGGACTGATGTGGGAGAGTGCATTAGCTTCGGAACCCCTCTGGTGGAAATCACACTGCTTTTACCTCGTTAACACATTCACGTCGTGTGTTTTATAAGCCGGGAGATCCACCACGAGTAAGACTCACAGTGGAAGCCATGGCAGACCACTTCTACCTTGAAATACACCAAAGACAACCCAGGGTAACAAACACGACTCAGAGGGTGCAGCTTTCCATGTCATCTTTCTTCAGAAGTGCTTTCTGGTTCGAACACGTCTGGTTGAATTACTCCAGTGTCAATACTTCCTATTGTCTGGCATTGTGTGGTTTTGGGTGAGCTGGTGTGCTCGAGCTGCAGCACGTTTGGGTGGAGGGACAGCGACGGTGTAGAGTTACAGCGAAGGCAGGAAAGGATTATTCTCAGGAAAAAAACACTTCATACACATGGAGATGAGTCTTTAGGGGTTAAATCAACAACCAGAGAGGAACTTAAACAATAAACTAGTCTGCATGTACAGTATTCAGCAGTAAGACAACAATTTATTCAGTTTGTTCTCAACATAACGCGATCACTGTCTGACGTATAGACAATTTAGAGTTACAACAATTAGTCTATTAATTGTGTCTGTGAAGATTCTCAGTCCTCCAGGTCGTGGTTATTCTCGTGGATTAATCGTAGCAGCTGCTTGAGTTCCTTGAAGACGTTCCACCTCTCATCCAAGAGGCTTCATCAGCTCTGACTGACGAGTTGTGAGTTCCAGATATCCTTAAAGGAGCCGTTAACACCTGAGTTTCGATTGGGGGGTTGTCCTTTGTCCTTAAGATGCATCTTAAGGACACACATTTGAAGACAACAACGTACAGATTTAGGCCAGGGAGGACAGATGGTTTGAGAGAGGGGTGAAAGAACCCATCTAACTGGAAAGACCATCCCTCAACAGAGGTGGAGGTCTGAGGCATCACCTGTTTACAACTCAGTCCTAAGATCTCTGACCAGGAAGATGAAACCACATCTAGCCACAAAAGACCCTAACGAACCCCACTGTGTTAGGGGGAGCACTAATGACTCATAACGAGGGGGAGGAGCAGCAAAGCCCCAAATGAAACCAAAACTCAGGTGTTAATGTCTCCTTCAGGATATCTGGAGCTCCCAACTAGTCAGTCAGAGCTGATGAAGCCTCTTGGATGAGAGGTGGAATGTAAATAAAAATGATCAACTATTTTGATAATCCGTGAACCGGTTTGAGTAATTTAACAAAAAATAAAGTTTAAATGATCTGACTCCAGCTCTTCTAGTTTCTTCTCTCCTTGGTGGCAGATATTAATATTTGTGTTGTGAACAATATAAGACATTTTTCATTTGGGGACTTCTTTGTGAAGCCTAATCTACATTTTCAACCATTTTATTGGTCTAATTGATTAATCGAGGAAGCTTTATCAGAACAACTGCCTCCTTATCTCCTAGAAGTTGCCTTGTACTCCTGTGTTATCTGTATTTTCTCACACGTTGCCCTGCGTGGCGTTTATTGTGAACAGTGAGGCTGGAAGGCAGCTGACTGGCGGCGTCCAGCTTCACACTTGTTCTATACGTTTACGGCCACGAGCTTCATTCATTCATTAAAAAAAAAACCCCAGCGTGGCCCGGCGGAGTCCAAACTTGTGGGTCGCGTTAGAGGCACAACCGGGAATAATGGGTCGTGTCGGGTTCCTCACAGGAGGCTGAGTGACGCTGACTGCCGGCATTAGATCATCCTGAGACGTGGCTCGGGCTCTCCTCACTGAACTTCTCCAACCGAAGCGCCGCTTTCACTTCTCAGCGCGGCAACATATTTCCTCGGCGGGGGCAAATGGCGAAAGACTCGAGCGTTCGGGGGCTCCGTCACGGCCAAGCGGAGAAAAGTTGAGCGCGTTTCAATGGACTCCGCGGAATGAAAACAAGAGTCGGTGCGGCGGGAGAGAGCCGCGGGGACGGCGCTCCGCTCCAGCCGCCGGAGGTGCCGCTCCGTCGGCCTAACGCGGCGGGCGGCTGCTAAACAGGTTGGAGCTGGTCAGGTTTTCCAGCAGCACAATCCCCCTATCGAGTTACGTCAGGGAGGAGAAGGGAAAAAAGCTTCTCCGTAACAGCTCCGCCAACTCCGGTCCCCCTCCCCGTCCCCTCCATTCAGCGGTAACTTTGCCCGTGTGGCCGCACTTACCCTGCCCGTCGTCGGCTCGGCCTCTCCTCCACGCGGCGACGACTTTATTCAGTGTTGTGTCGCTTTCTGCGCGTTGGTCGTGATTCCATCCATCTTGAATTTGACGTCATCCCACACCAGAGATGAGGTCATTGCAAAGAACGCTCGTCACGTGCGCCGCTCGCCGATAGGCCGGTGGGGGAGCGGTGGGCGGGGCCAGCCGAGGAGCCGACGCTGAGGCTAATTTAAAGGGACATGTCATGTTTTTCACTTCAGACGGACGTTTTTCTCTGTTTCGTTTTTAAACAGGGAGTTTTAGGGCGGCAGAGGAAAGCTGACTGAAGTTTTAGTGCATGTACTAAACCCCCTGTGCGCCTCCCCTCTTATAGCAGCTAGTTTGGACCTGTTAAGTCACTAACAGGGTCCACTGAGCAACAGCTATGTTTATTAGTTTATTTTCTATAGCACCAAGCCACTTTGATCACTCACTGTTTTGCATGCAGGGATGTTTCTGTTGTGTGCTTTATAGTTCATAGATTCTCACTGTTTTGTAGCTCCTGTCAGAGGGACCTCTGGAGGGGCCTGGGTCGGGGGCCCTGCAGCCTCACAGCTGATAAGTCATTCACGGTTTCACAGAATGCAGCAGCAGCAGTCAGTCCTGAGCTCCATCACAGCTGGATATGATGTCACTGTAAAGTCAAAACATGTTTCTGTCATATAAAGTGTTTTTTACGAGGCAGCCTGAGCTGGTTCTCTGCAGCGTTCTGGCCACAGTGATGATGGGTGCATTGCAGAACATGTTTTTTTAATCATGAAAGAAACTATAAAAACATGGCAACAAGTAGCCTGGTGACAATAAAAGCACATTTTATTGTTGCCATTAGGAGTTTGATAGATTATCATCACACATGGGCAACATTTTCAATATCTTGGTCATAAATAAACTGGATGCCCGCGACCCGAGTGAGGATTAAGCGGTGTGTCAGAATCAGAATCAGCTTTAATGGCCAAGTATGTACACAACATACATGGAATTTGGTTCCGGCTGTTGGTGCCGCCCTCGGAATGAGCAAGGAAAAGAATAGCAATAAAGTAAAATAACTATAGAAGGAAAAAACCCCAAATAAAATAAATAATAATAAAAATAAATTACAATAAATATATACAAGAATATACACATCTAGCAGAATATAATAAGATATAGACAATAGATGGATGGATGGATGGATGGATGGATGGATAAACTGGATATTTTGCCGGTAATGTTTTTTTTTTTTAACCTCAGATACTCTGCAGCGCCGGTGTCGGCTTCTTTTTGTATTCTGTCCTGTCATCGTGTGCTGGTCTCAGGAGGAATGCAGTTTCATTCCACTA
>NW_007578225.1:181802-185144 GCF_000690725.1 Stegastes partitus
TTTTATTCTATAGATGTTTAATTCAGGTAGGTAAAAGGCTGCTATATGTTTGAAATATTTCCATGATGATAAAAAAACATGACGGTATAAGCTTTGTGGTGTGCTGCTTAAAATTTTAATTACTGTGAAACCAAATGCAAAGATTCTCTGAAGAAGCCTCGATGTGATCCAGAAGGGAACCAGCTCATGGCTATACCACGTAGGACTTGTCTGTAGTAGGTTTAAACCGTGCACATATATTGTACATGTAACTGCACGCCCCTCTAACCCCAGTGAAACTAATTAGGTGCTTGACTGAGAGAAAGCCACTATAGCCCAGCAGCAGATTTGTGTCATTACTGGCGTCCAGTGGGGAGTTGTCGAACGCATTTGGCCTCTTCGTGAACGTCGTGTCAGCTGCAGTACCTGGCAACAGCTGTATGAACCCAGTCAGGCGGCAGTGAAGGCACAACCACACCACATCTCATGATCTTCAGTTTCATTAAAAGCAAGAAATTTAGCATCCACAAAGCTTTCTATGGAGCTTGTGGTGTGTTCGGTGACCTCGGCTGACTCCTCGCACATCTTTGCAGCCACATGCACCAGCGTGTCAACATGCACCCAGTCATTATCGTTAATGACCGAAGGAAGATTAATCAGGTCCATTTTCACACCTCATTACTATCACAGAAGCTCCATCATATTAATCACGACGAATTAAGAAACACGCATGGAAAGATATAAAAGAATGGTGAGGACTTGTAGGATTTTCTCTCATCAGTCGTGAACGTGTCTTCATTTATAATTACCACGCGATCACACAGTCTCCATGTGGGCTTTTTATAGAACATATCTTGGACAGCCAAGGCATCCTGCTGTTCCTTCATATAATGAGAATGAAGACATGCGGGAAAATGGCAGGGAAGTTCTCACTCCTCCTTGCTTGACATTAATGGCGGACACAGTTGGCTGTGAGCGGCGGCAGCATTGCAGGCACTGCCATGGTTACCTGTGTGGAAACCGAGTCATTAGGGACTCGGACTCCTCCCATCCCACATCTCTCTCCCCCGGCATCACAAACATGTTTACTGACACTGCCAAAGAACGAGTGAAAGGACAACTTGTTTATTTTTACAGAAATAAAACTGCAGCCTGGTCTTCTTTGTGAAAATCATACGAAGCAAAGACTTTTCTCTTTGTAATGAACCGACTGGCAGCTTGTCCTGCTGCCACTTGTTGTAACTGTATAAATTATCAAACACATGATTTGTCATAATATTTCTTTCGCAACTAAAAAATGAATGTCATTTTGGTACATTCACAATTCTTAACATGTATTTAACACTTGCCTGCTGCCTGCCATGATTTTGTCGTCCATTAGGGACGGATGGTGCAAAGAGGGGCGGAGAAACACAAAGCCACAGAGGATGTGGTCTTTGAATACACCTGAACACTCAGTTAGCATCACCTCAAAGTGAAGCATGCAGGTACAATGTGGTGGTGAAGTGTACGGCTGGGATTCTGATCTATGAAGATGAGTTGGCTGCTCTCCATCTGGGTGGCTGCGGCCCTGCTGCTTCTCTGCGAGGGACAGAGCGCTGCACATGAAGGTAGGCCTCCACGCTGACGACGGAGTCACACTGAACTGACGCGTTGCCAAAACAGAACATGTCATTTATTTCTATTTGTGTTTCAGTTGTCAGAGCTGGTTTTTAACATAACTGCTGTCACTGATTGCACACATTTATGTTAAGTGAAGGAGGATTGCTTTAAAATGCAAAATCTGATGTTGTTATTATTTAACCAGGGACTAACTATGAAGTTAAAGTGATGTATTTAATTCCAGGTATTAGCCTTTCTCCGTCCGGCTATCATCTCTGTGCTCACAATGAAACGAGGGTTGTGAGCTTCCTGGTGGTGCACAAGGTCCCCTACATGGTGTCGAAGCCCTGTGGAGGCTGGCTCCTCTGGAAGACGTGTGAAGTCACACTTTACAGGCTGATGCATCAGACTGAGTATAAGACAGTGACGGAGCAGGGGACCAGGTGTTGCGATGGCTACGTACAAGTTGGTCGCTACTGCGCCCTGCGTGAGTGTGCTGTGCATCGTTCATCCATCTCTGTGTGTGAGGGTGGTAGAAAAGCATCATTTGATTTCCTCTCAGACTGCAGGAGAGGCTTTGTGTCTGTAAAATCTGATGATATAGCATCACACGCTGTAGACATGCAGGCCCTCAGCGTGACCTTTCAGTGAGCGCTGCTGTGTGCAAGACACCAGATGGAAGTGCAGAGACTGCACTGCCACAAATATCTCGCTGCTAATATATGGCCTGTAACATGTTATTTCCTTTGAATGAAGCTGTAAACAGGAGTGCTGAGTTTGCTGCCAAGCCAGGATCCTGTCCAACTGCAGATGGATTGTATCCCAGATCTGACGACTGTGAGTTGGATATAGCCTGTCCAGGCTGGCAAAAATGCTGCCAGAGATTCAGCGGCTCTGTCTGTCATGATCCTGCAAGTTAGTATACATCCTGATTATCAGAGTTTACAGCTAGTTGTGTTCATTGGCTATATTCAGTCTTAAACTATAGAGGAGCACAGTTATCCACAGACGTCTGTTTTCACTGGAACTACAGATGGGTGACAAATTAAAGGAAAAACCTGAAAGCCTGNAGAACGACGATTTCCCTGAGGTGCCCTACCAAAGGGATCAATAAAGTTCTATCTAATCTCATCTAGTTTGGTTTCAGTTTAAACTGAGCAACTTTGCAGCGTGATTTTGCTCCATGTTGAGTCACACGTGTTACCGTAAACCCGACTGAGGCCGGAAGCCGAGTGATGACTCTTAACTGAAAACTAAATATTTAGAGAAATTAAGTGCTTTTTTTTCTTTCACTTCCCTTTTTACACTCATTTAAAGAGATGTTTTTCTACCTTTAAAAAAATAAAAAATAAAAAATTGGAGAGACCTTTTCCCATCACGGTGTGAGAACTGGTCTGTTCACAAGGCAGCAAAATAAAACAGGTGAGTCATAAAATCACCACATTTCAAAAGATAAAAATAAATTTGGTGTATGAAATCTAATTTTTGAAAAAATGATAAAAAAAAAATATTATTAAAATAAATTCAAAGCCAGTGTAAAAAAAAAATAAATAAATAAAAGTAAAATCAAGAAAGTTTCTCTGATAAAAATATGTTTTAAGAGAAGAAATAAAAGAGGTCACTGACTGTCCCCTTTAGTTTCCAGTTATCATCCATCCATCCATCATCTCTACACCTTAATCCTCACTAGGGTCATGGGGGGCGGAGCCTATCCCAGCTGACTCAGGGTGAAGGCAGGTTCACCTGGACAGGTAACCAGTC
>NW_007578225.1:188209-195571 GCF_000690725.1 Stegastes partitus
CTGATGGGAGTGGTCTCTTCCAGGATGACAAAACCTCCACCGAAAAGCCCAGCTGGTCATTGAGTGGTTTGATAAAAATGATGTGAATCATAAGCTGTGGGTTATCCGATCTCCACCCAGCTGAGCTCCTACAGGAGACTTTGGACCAATGTATCAGACGGTACTCTCCACCACGATCATCAGAACACCAAATGAGGGAACGCTCTGTAGCAGAATGATGTTCATCCCTCCAGTAGAATTCAGAGACTTTGAGAATTAGTTTTGAGCGGCGCTGAAGCTGCTCTGATGTCACACGGTGGCTCAACACCTTATTGAGACACTTCTTCTCAATTTGTCACCCACCAGTATTTTCTGCTGAAATAATAACGACAGTAAAAAACTGTTAAAGGTTCTACAGAGCAAATGTCTGAACCCGGTTTATGTGGTCGCTGGTAACAGAGGTTCAGTTAGTAGCTCAAAAAACATGCTGGCAGGGATGCACTTTGTTAAGCTCATGGATATTGTGAAAATGACTGATCATATAAAGTTTGAAATAGTACACCGTTTAATTTTCTTTCAGCATCTTTTCTACAAGTTTACGATCAAATGTATGGAATCAATTCAATGTTGTTATCTTCTTGTTTGAACGGGAATTCATTTGGATGGACCTCTTTGATCTTATAAGTGAGAAATTATGGGTTTCCTTGAAGCTTTGGTGAACTGACCCTTTTCACTTTAAGGCTCTGCAAACTATTGGACGAATGGAGGATATCGTTTGAATGCAACAGTGACGGTGAAGACGGATTACCAGCAGCTGATGTCCGATAATAATGGGCTTCTGAATCACATAAGAATACTCCAAGCAATGGTAATACTGCTGCTAATACTGATAAACTACTTCTACCATTAGCAGTAGGGCTACGGATACACATACAATCAGACTATGCTGCTAAGATAACTCACCAGAATCACTATGAATATACTGCTGGTGATTTCTGTTAGTTCTTCTATCATTAGTTTCCATTTCTGTGTTTCTATCTTTAAAAGGTGACTGGAGCTCTACAGTCTGAGGTTTCCATTTATTACCTCAACTCATGGCCTGTGCATCCCCACAGAACAGCCACCTCTCTGCTGATAGTCTGTGACTTCCCCCCGTCGCTGCACAATGTCACGTCAAAGCTGCATCTGCTGCTCAAGCACATACAGGAGGTGTCATCTGTAACTGTGCGAGGTGAGGAAACACCGCTGTTCTGTACGGCAGCGCTGATCTCGCTCTGCGAAGCTGCATTTGTTCTTCGGAGGAATGACATTCTTGTAGAGTGTGTATTCTTGTCGAGAGTGAATCATGTGGCAGAGAACACGGCGTTCAGGAAAAAATGACTCAGTCGCACCACAGTTTCCTTCTCCCACCACTTCTGTTTGAGTGACAGTCATCTGTGGGATGTTTCCTGCAATAGCGGAAAATAACACCAGAGCGATTGCACACACACACACACACACACACAGACACACACAGAAACACACACAAACAGACACACACAGACACGCACACGTGCATAAACACACACCCACACACACACACACACACACACACACACAGATATTAATCATAAATCAGTCATACTTGTTGCATTTGCACAAAAGACAAGCTCGCCATTACGCACACACACATCAAGCCGACTTCTAATAGGTTCTCTCAGACATAATGAATCTCCTCCTCAACACTGCAGGCTTTAATTCATCAGTGTAATAACGTTCTTATTTTTAGACACATCGCTCGGCCTTTAAATTAAAGGTACAACGAAGACACGTGAATCAAGTCTGTGTGTATTTAGAGTAGTGTATTTACAGGTTCGTAGATTTTGGGTGCATAATTTCACAACCTTTCCCTCTAAATGATGCTTTTGGGATTTATTTTATTTTTAGCATTACATTTCTTATAATTGCACTGTAAACATATATGAATATAAAGGCATAAATCTGACCCCTCCGTACGTCTGCAGATGTAGACGAGTGTGCACACGCCGCCCTCCGCCTGTGCTCCCTTCAGGCGCACTGCAACAACACAGTGGGCTCCTATCAGTGTGTCTGCCACCAAGGATACGCTGACGTCGATCCAAGCAACCCCGGAGCCAACTGTACAGGTGTGTGTGCATGTGGCATTTACCATTCATCATCTACCCCTCAGTAACACACATTTACAAGCAGGGAATAGACTGTAAAGAAATCTTTTTAACATTCATGTGAGAGTACCTCTTGAAGAAAATATATGTTACACGAGGCTGAAATGGTGGGGATGTGTTTTCCATCACATAAAAATGCTCTTTATGCTTTTTATTATAGCCTAAAATGATGTAGATGTTTATACAGAGACACTCCATCCAGCCCACCACCTGCCCCTCTGTCCAACGCCAAGGCATCGGTAAATGTGAAATGGTGACGAGCCAAAGATAGAGCCATGTGATCCTCGCCAGTAACGGCTTTAAAATATTTGGCAACAAAAAAATAAACAAAAAAGTTCATAAATGGAAATTGTTGGTTATTGTTGATCTATCTGGACCAACAAACGTTTGATCCTCCTTGAACTAAGTGCCTCAACTTGAACAACACCACAAGGAAGTCTTTCTTTTCCAGGCCTTTATTGAACAAAACCATCCCCAGATGTAAGATTCACTTTTGGCATCAGAAGCTCTCATTGCCTCCCTCAGCACAACAACCAGATTCTGACACTGGTTTGATGAAATTTTTCGACAACTCTTCCTGCCAAATTCCTTCAGTTGCGAGATGCTGGAGGGTTTCCTTGCATATACTGTCTGTTTCAAACCCTCTGCAACACTGCGATGGGATTTCACTTAGACCTTAACCCTCCAGTTCTTCTTTCTGAGACATTCCTTCGTGCTTTTGGAAAGATGTCCTCACATTGTCTTTAGGCGCTGAGTTGAATCAATGACTACGAGCTGCCCGGTCTCTCAGAAGAAAGAACATATAAGCTGGGGGGGCGGTTTCCTGAATCATATGCAGGAAAGTCCCACACGGGCTTAACTGTCAAAGGGAGGCTGGAGGTTGAGGTCAAGGAGGTTAAAAAAAAAGTTGATGCTCAAACAATTACATGAAGGCAGTTTCAGTTTCACATATTCTTTGAAGGTATATTGCTCGAGATATGTGTGAAGATCTTATCATTACAAACGATGGCTACGTGTCTTTTGGTTTGGCTGCTTTTTTTGCAAGTCTGCACACGTGTTAAAGGATGTGCTTTAGTGTAAGTGTTGCAGGAAATCAAAGAAAGACAATCAGAGCTGAAGACAGCTAGAACAAGCTTCTTTGAGGGTAAATTATGACATTGTGGATTTACCCTTCTCTGGTTGCTAAAAAGTGAAACAAAGGTCTTAAAACACAGCGAAAAGAAAAAAGCTTATCACGCACAATGACAACCGTGTGACACACGCAGTAACGAGAAGCAAAGAAAAGGAGGAGGAACCTCGTCTTTGGCAAAAACAAAGCTGTAAGGAACTAACCGCCGCCTTAAAATGCAGCTGATGCACAATAGGAGTCGGCCACATGTGCCGGGGTAGTTCCTCAAGACAGTCGAAGCTGCTTCAACCAGGAAACTGTGGTTAGTTTCTAAAAAGGCAACTTTCTGTCATCACAACAAACCTCACATGGAGGCTGGCTCAAGTCTCTCTCGTGTGTCAGCCTGTGTACACAAGCGAGCTGTATTTGTAATTTAGGTACACTGTCTGTCTGACTCATCTAATAAACAAAATAGTGTATCTGGCTGGACCCACCCAGCTGGCAGGACACGCTCATATTTTACATCTGAAGGCTTGGTTTTAGCATCCATTTGTATTTGTTGTTCCCAGCTGACGTCGGGGAGTCGTGCATCACGGAGCCCCCGCTGACCTCCACGACCTTCAGCCCGGCTCCCAACGCCACACAGGAGCCTCCGGGCGGCGGCATCGCGGGTGTCGTCAACTCCTCTGAGAGCAGCGTGACAGCAGCTCTGAGTAACACAACCTCTGTCCCGTACAATTCATCATATGCTCTGCCGTGGACCAGCTCTCCACCTAACAGCAGCGTGAGCTCAACTGAGGACTCGCTCCTGCCAACAACGACGTGCCGTAAGAAATATTTCATTGTTGCTTGAAGCGTGCTTAGAATCAACGCATCGTGAAACCAGAGCAGCGAGTTTCGTTGCCAAAGAGGAAAACGTCGCTGAGAGAGACTGTTTGGTTGGAAGAGGCTGTGTTGTCACTGTGCTAAGCTAAGATAGCTAAAACCATAATATGAACCAATCAGAGCTTTTTCCCACATCGTTCCTAATGAACGTGACAGTATCGCCCAACCACAGCTAATGAAGGATAACCTCTGTCTGTTCACCCTCCAGCTCCTCCCAGCATCAGCAGCTTACTGGCGGCTAATGTCACCGGAACCTCCTTCTCTGTCTGCTGGACCGCCCAGTTTCAGACAAACCAGACTTACAAGGTGGTTCTAAGCAAGGGGTCAGAGGTCATTCTTTCTCGGGAAATCTGGCAAACCATGACGGAGGTGAAGGAACTGCAGCCTGGGATCCTGTACGATGTTTCCGTCACTCCCTGTGCCTGTGGAAGTGAAGGAGTCGCCCTTCGTATCTCGGTCAAAACCAGTAAGAAATGATTGTTGACATCTAGATCTGTATTTCATCATGTATGTATATGTTTAGAATTACAGGAAATTATTACATTTATCTGCATTGATTTGTTTAACTGTAATAATCATCTGGATGAGAGTACAGCTACAATAAAAAAACAAGCTGTTGATTTATGTTATTGATTGATTTTAAACATCAGACTGAAATGTTAGATTGATCTTTACTGACTAAAAGTCCTTATTTTTTGAATCTGTGTGGAAGTATCCCTCCTCTGTTTTATTTGGAAGAGTCTCAAGAGAAGGAGCTGACTAATATAAATAACATCAAATGTAATCACTTGTTATCACCCCAAGAAGTAACTTAATTGCCCTTGAAGACTAATGTGTGCTGAAAAAAAAGATTATTTTTAACTACCAACTGCCCCCCAGGTGGTCAGAAGACATTCAGCTGTGGTAACGGTGGTTAATGTACCCAATAAGGCTTTTCTTTGTAGATGCTCAGACTCTTGACGCCACAGCGCGACTTACCAACATCCAGTTCACTGCTGACCTGCAGAACGCCAGCAGCCAGGCCTACAAAAACCTCACTGCAGCCATTTTAGCAGAGGTGGGTGCGTTATAAGTTTTACCAAATGTGAGCTTCAAATATAAATGTTTCAACAAAAAAAAAATCTGCTATATTGCATAGACTTCTGACCCCAGGCCCTTTTTTCAACTGTCACCAACAGATCTATCAGTCTTTGTCTCCAGAGATGAGGCACCTGGTGGATTCGGGTCAGGTGCAGATCGAGATCAGAGGCTTTTCCCCTGGCAGCGTGGTGGTCAACTTCACCATGACATTCGCCACCAATCAAAGCCAAGACGTAAGGAATGTGTCCACAGCGCTGCTGCATTCTCTGATGAACAGCTCCAAGTACACTGTGGATGAAAACAACACAAGCATTAGTGGTATGTCTGGTTCTAACCATTTGCTGGTAGGGATGCTCTCCCTGGAAGGGTTTCAAAGAGTTACTGAAAAATAGTGTGATTTTAGATTTCAAAGTTAGTTGAACACAAGAACACAATGCATCGCGATACAGTCGTTTCTGTCAATCACAAGGCTGCGTCACCCTCAAACATTCCCTGCTTTATCATTGATTTCACTCTGAATCGGACCATAATTTACAGAATAAATATTATGTTGTCTTTCATATGTCTTGAAACTACTACCTGAGACCCTAAACTCTTCAGGAAAATGTCTAATGAGGTAACAGATCAGATGAGAGGATCAGTTTCTCATTGTCCTCTACACAATCACATTTCTTTTTGCAACCACAGGAGTCGCCTCCTGCTGGCTGTTTCAAAGAATGCAGGTTTTTAGACCAGTTTGTGGTCTGTTGTATTTGTTCTTCTTTGTTTAAAAAATGGTCAATGCAGCTCTTCATGTCTGAAGAAGAGGGATTTCTCTTTTTTTTTGTGTGTCATCATTCCAGGGCAAGACTTGCAAAACTGTATGTGTAAACTAAACTATCATACACAGTGTATGTGTGTGGTTATAATAGATAGACAACTGACTTACTGGTTACCTTTTTTTTTGTTTTTTTGTAGATTTTGATGAATGTGCTTCAGGGGAAAATGACTGCTCCCAATGGGCAACATGTAATAACACTTGGGCCTCCTACAAGTGTGTTTGTCAGGATGGATTTATAGACAACAATCCAGAACGGCCTGGACGAGCCTGTCAAGGTAAAGTCTAAACATGTGTTAGTGGGAAAGGTTCCTATAGGATCCTACACAGATGATTTTTTTATTTTTATTTTTTTGGTTATTTTGTGTGTCTTGTTTTGTACAGCAATTGCAACCTCGGAGACAACGACACCGATACTGACAACAGCAGCATTTTCTACAGCCTCTCCTGTCTCTCAGACAACACCTTCAACCAGTGGTGCAGCTGTAACCACTGCAGTTACCCCAGGAACAACCACCGTCATCATACCAACAAGTGAAATGGTTTCAACCAGTGCTCAAGATACCACGACTTCCACCAGTACAAACGTCACTTCTTCACCAACAAAAGCCACTACTCCCCCAGCAACTACCACTATTCCCCAAACAACCATCACTAGTATTCCAACAACTTCTTCTGCCCCAACAAGTGTTCATGCCCCTGTGACTGTCAGTACAGCCCCAACAACTACCACTAGTGCCCCAACAACCACTACCACCCCAAAAACCACCACGAGTACCCCAACAACTACTTTCACTTCTCCAATGACCACTTCTGCCCCAACAACAGTTACTGCCCCTGCAACTGTCACTACTGGCCCACCAACCACCATCAGTACCTTTGCAACCACTACTAGTACCCCTACCACTACTTTTGCTACCCCAATGACCACTTCTGCAATAACAACCACTGCTGCCCCAACAACAACAACCATTACTGCCCCTGCCATCACCACTACTACCCCAACAACCACCATTAATATTACCCCAACAACCACTTCAACTACTCCAATAACAACTATTACTGCCCTTTTAGTCACTACTACTGCTACAGTATCTACTACCACCCCAACAACCACTACCACTGCCAGCCCAACAACTATTACTACTACCCCAACAACCAGCACTGCCACCCCAACAACCATTACTACTACCCCAACAACCACTACCACTGCCACCCCAACAACAAAAACTACCACTCCAACAACCACCACTGTCACCCCAATAACCATTACTACTACCCCAACAACCAGCACTGCCACCCCAACAACC
>NW_007578225.1:196011-200260 GCF_000690725.1 Stegastes partitus
CAACAACCACCACTAATACCCCAACTACCACTAATACCCTGAGAGTTGCCATCTCTATGCAAGGGTCCCTCTCAGTCCAGTGCAGAGTCGCTGCCATCACTGTGACAATAGCCAAGGACTTTCTTCTAAGTGCTAAGATACAGGAGAGCGCCCTGTACTTGGGCTTGCGGCCATGTGGCGTGAATGGAGGCAATGATACCCATGTCCAGCTGACCGTAGGATGGAATGAGTGTGCCACTGTGCTTGTGCATGTGAGTTTTGAAATGTTTGTGTTTTTGCATGTTTCATAGATACTGTGTATTCCAGCATTTTGTCTTTACAAGTGAAGCGATATAACTGAACAGCACTGCCTCCAACATCTGGTATTCTAGAACGAGACCTACTACACAGCATCTGTCACCCTGTTCAACACCATGGATCCGTACACCTCACGGATTGGAGCAGTGGAGGCGCCCACGGTGCTGCTGAAAGTCCCCATCATGTGCACCTACATGAAGAGCATGCTTATCTCTGCAGACTTCGGCTCCATGGGGTATGCTTCACTCGGCGTCATAGTTACTCTGTATGCTTTTGCATTTTCCAAAAATAACCCCTGCACAGCCATGTATTACAAAAAAGTGCATTGCTTGGAAAGTTGCTGCTTCAAGGAATTACGGAAGAAGAAGCTTTATTGTCATCGTACAACGAAATTTCGTCTTTGCAGCAGCTATTGTGGTCACAAGTAAAAAGATAAGAGATATAATAATAAAGTAGCGATGAAATATGGAATAAATACTCTATTAAAAGGACAAAAGAGCATTTGTTAGAATGAGTCCGTAAACTTATAGAACAGCAGTGTCTCCTTTCCTTTCATAAAGGATGGTCCAGTGCGTCCTCTGTTAAAGGAGATAAGTATGAAACATCTACAGCAAACTAAAGCAGGCAGACTATTTGACTACAACTCTGCACTCCACTAAACAACATGTTTAAGTCCTTAGAGCAAACATTTTATAAAGGAGCCTAACCCAGCTGACACTGGACGAGGAGCAGTTTAAACCAGGACGGTTATGGTTAACACAGAGATACCATGCACACTTGCACTCACACCGACGGCCAATTTAGAATCATCAATTAAGGCGACAATGCTACGTCCTGCATCGCCACACCACCCAAAGATATAATGTGTTTTATGGGTGTTTTTCCCCCCAACAAAGCTTGACTTGCTGATTCCTCCTGTTTCCTGTCTTTGCGCTACTCTACACTAACCAACTGCAATGCAACCGAATACATCCAGCATTCCAAGTCACATACCTTTTCTCCTTTCAGTACAAACTGCAGCTGCCCTGACAAAGCACAGGCAGTTGGGACACACTACTACTACACACTACTTCATCATAATATTGCGCCTTTAGCTTGACTCATCTTGCTCATATTTACATCGCAGTCTGTTGTGTGAAATGAGCTGTCAGCCGTGCACGGTGATGAATGTGATGTATGTTCCACTGCAGAGGATTGTGGGTCGGAATGGCCAGAAAAGCTGACTTGCATGCTGCAAAAGGAGACCTGCAGGAGGATATTTGTTATTTCTGGCAAGCTGCATTTGACATGCTATGCATTGGAACGTATTAAATCTGTGGCAGAATGGGGTTTTAGAAAGCACCCACATAGTACGCCAGACAGCTGAGTGAAATGACCATCAGTCTTGTCATTTACCTCTTGGTACGCAAGACAATAAAATGCAAAAGGTTTACCTCAAAAATGCCAGCATTACTTTTAAGTGGGAAAACAACAAATTAAAACATGGTTCTGTGTTAAAAATGGGTATTTAAAGAAGGAAAACAGCAAGAGAACTCCTACATCTTGTTCAGTTTTGCAGTGCATTTCTGTTGCATTCACGGCCGTACGTGTTTTGTCCTCCACCTGCAGGTATGACATGATCAAAGACGTCATCGTGGGCCTGGGGTCGTTCCAGGTGACGGTGCAGCTGATGAACGGCTCAGTGCCTCTGCCCCACAACTATAGCCTGTCCCCAGAGCAGGCGGTGGTGGTGGAGGTCAGACTCAACACCTCCTCGGAGCAGCTTAAAGTAGTCATCAACAAGTGCTGGGCCACTCCCACCCAAAGCCCCGCAGACGCCTACAGCCAAGCCTTCCTGGAGAACAGGTCTGCTCCTGCTGCAGCACTCTCACTGTTTCTAGCTGCAGGTGCTACAATGCTGCTCTTCCTCTCACCTTAGTTACAGATAAAACTTCATTTCTGTACCACTACTTTTGAGAATCTCAGCCAATAAGCATACGGGCTGATGGCAGACTTTCTCAGAGATAAATGTTTAATTTAAAAAAGTCAAAATGTACTACATTAGGTAAATTAGATTTTACTTGATCTGTTTTTTCACAAGTTAATTATTTTGTTATCACTTGGGATAACGGGGAGCTACTGTTTGCTCTTGGAAGCAAACAAAAATCCGCCTTTGATCTCAGATTATGACATAAAATGAAACTATTGCAAAGCATGTTCTCAGCTTCTGTAGGTTTTAAACATAGGCATGTTTGTTTTTCTTTTTTAATAACCAATGTGGAACTTCTATCATGCTTTTCAAAATAACATTCTAATGTAATTGATTTAATTGATATTATTAGATCTAACTAAAAAAAGGTTTGTGCAACCTTGGCACCACCTCATGTGCTGTAATTGGCCTAATGTGTAGAAGGTCTTTAAAAATTCTGTGTTATCAGAGCCACTCATGCTTTATTCATAAATCCAACATGAACATGAACTCCAACTTTTAAACTAAAGCTTTAAGCTAAACAAGCCACCTCCTGCCCGTAGCTTTGCATTTGCTGTACAAATACGTGTCTTTCCAAAAACGTCAAAATTCTTCATACCCTGTGCTGTTATACTTGATCAGTTCTTAAAGTGTCTCACATGTCCCTGCAGTGTGTCTTCCAGTGCTTCAGCTCAAAATACTGCTCAGATGGTTCATGTCACCCTGAGTGTGTAACCTCTGGTTTGGGCCGTTCAGTGAACCAGTGACCTGCTGCTGTTCCCTTTCAGGAAGACGCTCTGCATGTGTCAGCATGTGCCAGCCGGAGCTGTCAGTCACAGCTTGAGCAGGATGACTAGATGTTACGTAGCACCTGGGTCGGATTCCTCCTCACTCAGAAAGCTGGGAGGCGAGCTGTGTTAGGGAGCTCGACGAAGCAAACATCTGCATATCCGAGGAGCTTTTATTTTACACCTTCAAGTTTATAACGGGGGCTCGGTGGTTAATCCATAATGGATGGATGGAAGTTTATAATGGCCACAAAACACAAGAAAAATAACAGATCCCCCCTCTGTGGGACCTGTAGGTTAAACGAGAGATGGAAAATATGCTGACATCACCTGCTCCATAGGAGCGTCTCTGCAGCTGTGTTGACAGGAAGACGTTTTAAAATTCACAGCCAGAGGCCTGAACATTCAAATTAGACCCACTTAAGTGGAACATCTTAAAAACAACACACTACCAAATGGGTCAGTGCAGCAACTAACTCAGCGTTTGTGGTTTGTGCACAAACGTTAAGGTGACGGTGACATAATCGATTCAGTTCACAGCAGCTTATTCAGACGGTTGTCTACATATCAGAGGTGATTCTACAAACTCCAGCCTGACACTGACCCGTATTCATTTGTACTGAACATAGTTTAGTCAAAGTTCTGTTTTCAGTTCGCTGCTTGTGTCTCCACAGCTGCTCCCTGAACTCGTACACCAAAGTGCTGATGAACGGGAACTCCAGCACATCTCGTGTGTCCGTTCAGATCTTCTCCATCGTCAAGCTGAACGTGATCTACCTGCACTGCCAGGTCCAGATCTGCATCCAGATCGGGTCAGACACCTGTGTGCCTGTGAGTACTTTCTACTGCACAAACACTACCCTGAAGCATCTTGTTGTTGGAGTATTCAGGACAATATGTTGTATTACGTGATATTCTCGTGCTTTCTTGCAGGACTGTCTACAGAGAACAGCTCGGTCGGCCAAAACAATTGGAACGGCGTTCGGTTCTTTCGGGCCTGTGCTTATGTCAGAGGAAGGTGAGCACTTCTATACAGTTTGAGAGAATCTGCTCCAAGCCTTTTGAGTCCAGCCAGACATGTGTGCGTTAAAATGTGGATATTATTTGGCCTCTTCAGTGCAGCAGTTCAAACCAAATTGAATTTACGACGACTCCTGAGCGTCTGCTGCCGACACAGTGGCCGTTTTGAAAAGTAAAAAAGCTATTAAAGACTTCA
>NW_007578225.1:206285-211448 GCF_000690725.1 Stegastes partitus
GTCGGTCTGCTGCACAGATGGTAAAGCAGACGAGGATCTAATGGATGCTTCTACAAAGCTGTGAGTTTGCACTTTTTACAGAATGCAGCAGCTGGTTTCAGATTGGACTGCAGCACCGGGTCAGCGTGATTAATCCTGAGGTGTGCCGAGCTCAGTGGCAGCGAGCACAGGATCTCTGGAGAACGTAGAACGTCCAACTGTGTTCGGACGCCGCTACACGAAAGCAAATCAAAGCTCATCCAAAGTCCAACAGGAACTACTCTGAGTGCACCTTTTTAAAAAACGAATCATAAGCGTGTGACTGAATCCTCACACAGCTTCTCTCTTTTGTGTAAAGCTACCGTTTGCTTTCCTGGCACGTGCTCAGTCAGCATGTTTGCAAGGTCAACAGTGTGTTCAGCTTCTGGGCTGCACACGGACGTCTGTAGAGGAGCTCATGTAGAGGCTCACAGACCAGAGAAATGTACATGACACTTATCCTTGCGGACGCGGGTGACATCAGTTGACCTTAATCAAACAGAAAACCCCACATTGTAGTCGACAGGATGGTTCCTAAGGTGTGTTACGTACAAAACCCCAGAAGACTGAATCAAGGCTGTCATCAGTACACTGCAGCTTCAGAGAGGAAATCCCCCGCCATGGTGCTTATTTCAATAAAAAAACCCAAAAAACAAAACCCCATATGAACATGATGACGCTCAAAAAACTTCACTGTATGAGGTCCTTGAGTACAAATCTGATGTATTTGTACTTTACTATTTAAGTGTACTTCATACACACATCACAACAACAGAATTTAATGTGACGACGTGTATTTGTGGGCTAGTTTTGGTTTAGTTAGTTGTAATTAGTTGTTGTTGTTTGTGCCAAAATAATAGCTGAGATGACAATGCATATATTTAGATTAAAAAGCAGTTCAGATGTTTGCTGTTCTCTTGTAATTTTAAAATAATTTCCCACAAATGTATGTGCCATTTAATGCAAGTTATAGACAAATATAGACGCAGCTCTGTG
Source organism: Stegastes partitus (assembly GCF_000690725.1). Lineage (NCBI taxonomy): Eukaryota > Metazoa > Chordata > Actinopteri > Pomacentridae > Stegastes > Stegastes partitus. Next base: position 207,300 of record NW_007578225.1, read on the forward strand.
ATAGTTATTTGTGTTCAGTTAATTATGTCAGGTTTATAAAATCANATGGTGAAAGTGTTTGTGATGACAGAGGAGTTTAGGCTCCGGGTTGCTGATCAGAAGGTGGTGGTTTCAGGCTGAGCTGCCACTGCTGGGCCCATCTAAGCTGCTCCAGGATCACCTCATCATAGCCGAGCCTGCACTCTGAACCCAGCTCACTAAAAAGCAGTATAAAATAACAGTATTTATATAATCACGTCACCATTCAGCTGTTTAAAGTCATCCTCCTTGCTCATCTATTCACTTGCTGTACATGCCTGCAGAGTCCGTGGAGGAGGAAAGCAGCATCCTCCACGTCGTCGGCCTCGCCTGCCTTGGAGTCGGCCTGTCGATCTTCTTCATCGTCGGCTTCGTCTGCCTCTTCTACTACCAGAGGAACCGCATTGGACACTACAATTTCAGCGTCAAGCCCAAGCAAGAGAACTTCACCTACTTAGTCTTTAACACCTGAGGGTGCAGTCACACGGTTAGACAGCATAGAACACCTTGTTGCTATTACAGCACAAATACCACTAGGTGTCACTGTTGCACCGTTCAAATTAAAACTCAACAAACACTCTGCACATCTTTGCACAAGTACAGATTATATTTACATCTCATCTGCCCCCTCTATAAATATACATTTAGGATATTACAATGATAGGCTAGCACGGCATGACATCCCGCTACGTGGCTCACATCAGAATTTGCAATGTGATGAGTAATCTGTAAATACATTGTTATGATCATGTAGTCAAATAGGCTTGAAATACATCATTTGTAAAACTGCACAGTTATCACTTTATTGTATTTTAGCTGCTATTTCTTCTAGAATCTGCCTATGTCCTGAATAAGCAGTAACAGAAGTGAGTACGCCCTCGTCGTGCAATATCACAGATTTAAAATGATTCTAAACCGTGTCGTTGTAAGTTGAACAGAAGCACGTTTTAAAACCACAGGAGCAGCTCAGTGCAACAGAAGTCAGTACGCGTTTCATTACTGAGGTTCAAATCGTTTATTTTTGTGATATTTCAAATGTCCTCCTTTATCTGTGATGACAGACTCAGTCCTGCTCAGCACAGACGATATGTTGGTGCATTAATTTCTGGATGGATGTTCTATCGTTCTTCATGGACCATTTTTTTCAGCTGATCTTTGCAGGTGTTTTACTCCTTCAAGTTATAGTTTTCTCTTTTTTTTCTTTAGAAGCTTTTGTGTGATTTTGGCAGAGAGGCTTAGATTGTTTTAATATTCCTCTTCTGTCAAACTTCTACAGACTGAGAGTCAACTCATCAGCCAGTATTTTGCTATATTCACAGATATTTATGCTGCCATTTATAACTGTCATCTCCCCATATCCTCATGTTCATGCTTCACTGTCAGGAACAGGCGTTCACTGTGGTGGTCCTGGTCAGGCGAAGTCATCTCAGTGAAACAAATTTAATTTGGTTTCATCTGACCAAAGAATGGGCTCCCTGTATTTGTTAGACTTTTTTTTAATCTTCTTTAGCAAAGTTAAATCTGACAGTTTTGAACCAGAGAGCGAGCAAAAGTTTCTTCCTAGACGCCGTCCATGGAGGCTGACATTATGCACCATCCGTCACACTGTCTGAGCTGTGATAGAAACTCCAGCTCCCATTGATAGCCCCTGTGCCAAGTCTAAGGCACATGCCTGTTTGTCCTTCAGAGCTAGATTTTACAAATAGCACAATGTCCATGGTGTCATCGGAGGAGGACGGCGGCTCTGATTAGTGCTATGGCTCCTTCTTTAACTGAAGAGTTCATTTGGAACAACAGATAACTTCATCTTCACAAAGCTTCAGAAAACCCACTTTTCCATCGTCCACATAAAACAATATCAGTCAAATGAAGTTATCTCTATTGTTGTCATTTCTACTGAGTAAAATCCTCCCAACTTCAGCTTGATTGATATCATCTCAAGCAAACAACAACAAAAAAACGTTTTCTGAAAATCTACAAAAATTGACTTATCTGTTTTTGCAAATGAACTCTTCAACTGCTGATTACAATTGTGATTCCACTGACTGTTTTTTTTTTCTTTCTTTTTTTTAGCTCATCACTGATCTTCCTGTTTTTCTTTGCATCTTTGTAAAGTCTCAGAATTACATTTTTCAGTTTCTCTGGCATGTGAAGCCACGATACAGACACACAGATAGACACAACCTGGAGGCTCAGAGCTGAGGAGGTTCAGGTTTTCTAACTTGTGCATCAGTGATTTCATGTGTTCACTTCTGTTGCATTGAGTTCCTACTTTGTATTTCAATACAGTCTTTGTAAATTTTTAAATTTTTCATAGGAGTGCATTTGCTAACTGTCAACCATGCAACTACTGAGCGATGATACAAGTTTAAGTTATATTGCATATAGGGTGTACTCACATCTGCTGTATGCTGTACATTCTGCCTTTTGCTGGGGCAACACATCATCTCAGAAACATGACATATACGGCGATATACAGACCTACATTTAGAGTGCTAGAAATATTTTACTCTGTACTGGCTCACGTCAGGGGTTGTAATGTCATGAGCTTGCACTTAACTGCTGCATATCTGTGTACAAATGATCACGTTCATATAATCATGTATGCTTGAAATACACTGCACGAGCATCACTTTATTCTAGCTGCTATATTTCTGCAATAGCAGTTTGTACTATTTGCTACTTGCCTGGAATATACGTTGTGCTGGATGACTCTTCATTTGTGCTGTGTGACAGAAAACATGTCCTGCATGAAATCAGACACTTGGTGGTGCTGCTGCAACACTTCCTCACTTCTACACAAAAAAAACAATGCAAGATGGCTTCCTGCATGCACAACATGTTTACAGTGTTTACAGAGGACAACAAAAGGCGTGAGGTGGTGAAAGAACACAGCTAGTATTATATCATGTATTTCTGGATGAGATGGAGGTCATAGTAGGGGATGTGTGGTGTCACGTTCCTCCTTTATTCAGATCAGCGGATAAGAAAAAGATCTCCAGAAAGCCTTTCTCAGTCGAGCGGAGCCGAAGAGGAGGATCCCCTCATTTCCCATAATCCCACACTGTTGACTACGGGGTCATAAATGCAGCTCCTGGATGGCTGGGCGACGGGGTGAATACTAAACAGGAGAGGCTTTCTCTTTGAGAGGAGGTCCCTGGGGACCTGTGGTGAAGGAGGGCTTACTACCATCTGGAGGTCCGCAAATGCTCCGCCTCCCAATTAACCCATTCAGCCTCACTGTCTGCGACCTGGCAACCCGTCTCTATGGCAACAGCCCGATGGAGGGATGGAGGGAATGATGGATGCGGGGAGGGAGAGCGGGCAGCACTGATCAAAGGAGAGAGAGAGAGAGAGGAGGGCCGTGGTAAAGCATGAAGTCTGCCTTTATTATAGGTTATAAACAATTTCAGGTTTAGTTTCCTCTTCCTCTGTTACGGAGTGTTTTGGTCGTAGTGTGCGGTTAATGTGCTTTTAATGGCACTGGATTTAAAGAGCAATGTGCAGGTGTTTGATAATTTATAACCTTAACACACACACACATGGGAGGACACAACCGGCAACAATCCCCGCCGTTGAATACAGAAAACAAGTGTCTGGGGAGTGATTCTGTTTTCATGAGTCAGGCTCTGGGGACTGGGAGGAGAAATGAGTTTTCCCCACTCTGGACGTTTATGTCCTGGAAGGCGGCGGATCCTTTTATAATGGCTGCAACACGATCCATGCGTCCGCCGTCCTTCCTGTTTTCCTCACATCTGTCCGACTCATCCAGGTCAGGGCGGCTCGGAGACGCTCATTCATCACGCTTTATGGGCTGCGAGCGAAGACGTGCATCCAAAGGCCTTCACTCACAGAGGTCATTACTAATTAAACATCCTGATTGTGCTTTTATAGAACAGCTCAGGACCTTCCTCCAAGCACGTGGGCAGTGTAATGGATTTGTAATCCTCAGAGGTGAGGGGTATAATTGCCCTGTCTGAGGGCTGTTATAAAATATTAGCCACCTAATATGTGGCTTTTTACTTGTCAGTCAATTCTTTTAATGTGTTTAATGTAATGGAGGAATGGATTTAAATACAAATCTTTGGTACTTTATCGGCCTACAGTTCAGAGGGAGGAACTGGACTTTAT
>NW_007578225.1:213861-226383 GCF_000690725.1 Stegastes partitus
GTTGAGGGGATGTTCCTTCATTTCATCTCCATCTCAGCAAAAACCAACAGACTCAGAAATGCAAAACAGAGCTTCTGGACTCATCGGTGATCTCCTCACACCCCTCTGGGCTTTAAATTATTTGGAAGTGTTTCATCACGGCGACTGACTGGCTGATTAAGGCTGACAGATCGGGAGTTATTTCCCCTCCCCCGGTGCTCGTTACAGACAACCATCCTTCAGTGGGCAATTACACAGATCCAGCGGATCTTCAGCACCAGAACAGGCTGAGGGGAGACGCTACCTCTGGATCAGCTTTGTTCTGTGTGGACATTGTGTGATCATGCCTGAGAGGGGATGCTGCACTGTCACACACACACACACACACACACACACTGTCACGTCCTGTAGAGCCAACAGCAGTAATGAGGAGAGTCCAGTCTAATGAGGAGCTACACGAACTGTGACAAGGAAGCTGCTTCTTTACACCAAAACCTCAAACCAGCTGCTTCATTAAGTCCCCTCCCTCCCGTTTCTTAATCTCACTTATGTACTAGACTGTAAGTCATAAATGAAATATGAGCGCCTGCTTAATGAGGCACCTTTAAAAGGTTGCCAAAAGCTCCGTGCGCTTTTTAAGGAAAGTAGGTGATGCGTCGCTCTTTAGTTTTTGCTGCAGACTTCTGACAGGAATTCACAGCGGCACGCTCAGTTTTAGTACAGTGGGGATGCATGTGGTTGAATAAGCAGAGCTGCCTTATAACGGACCAGCTGCACGGGGAGAACATGGAGACTCCACGCAGAAAGATCCCGGGTGTCCTCACCGGGACGTGAAACCTTCTAGCTGTGAGGCAACGGTGCTAACCACTGAACCACCGTGCAGCCCTGGTTTGAATCAAAAAGAGTGTAATCCTAGATAGAGAATATGCACCAAAACTCATCCATGTACAAGAAACATAAGACTTTTCCAGCTGATTTCTTCCAATATAACAACATTTTTTGGTGCAACAAGTGTTCTGAAATGTTAAATCTTCAAATGTGTCTAAAAAAACATTAATTTACTGAACAGAAATGTAAACATTGGATGACATCAGCTTCAAAATTCTTGTTTCATGCGTTGACATATGACTCAAAGGTTTCCACATCCATCCAACATCTCTTTTTATATCTCCATGAAACTGAAAGTACTGTCAACAGCCAGAAAAAAACAAAACAAAACATCCATTTTCTCCTTATTTTTGGGAACAAAATGGTCTAAAAATCAGGATATGAATAATATATGAACACAGCCTGGGGAAAAACTTTCAGAATATAAATAGGAATGAAACTGGAATGTTTGGTGTGAAGTGTTGTTGAAAGGAAACCTCCTGGTCCAGAGCAGGAGACTCATGTTAAGAAACTGGCCTTTAGAGATATATGTTGTATGAGTCCATACATTTTTATTATAAACCACCTTTTATGGGTTAGAGTTAAATAGATATCACCGTTGGACTTGCCCAGCTGATTACTTACAATGAGTTTCATGAATGTGTAAATATGCAAATCTCACTTAATTTGCATAAATGTCCAATAGGCAAAGCGTAGTAAAATAAACACCTAATATATGTATTTTAGATGTTTTTTTTTTGCCCCCACTAGCCTGAAGGAAGACAAGTTATGGAAGCAAAATATCACAAAATCTCAAAAGTGAGCAGAGTTTTTGCCTTTAGTGTAGTTGAGGGTGTCATGTGTTGGGTCTGTGCTACATGCTGCTTCACCTCATACAAACCCACCATCTAAAAATAACAAGAACTACAATACAGGACGGCAATCTGCCAGATATGCTGATTTATTTACACTAAAACCCATCAATGTACAGTACAGTTTGTTGTGATTGATAAGCACTTCATGGTGTGGTATCCAGGCTAATAATAATAATAATATCGACATATTCCCTTAAAATAAACTGCGTGAAACCAGAAAATGATGTAGCACCTTTGCAATAATGCCATGGGTCAAACAGCTTAGAACCTTTGAGGCAGAAGCTGTTTCAAACATGCGTGTTTCAAATATGTGGATAGCAGAAAGTTTTCTCTTTTCTTTTTTTGTGGGATTCACCTCTTTTCTTTTCTTTTTTTTAACACTAGGTATTTACAGCACAGAGCAGCAGCAGTCTCTGCATGACGGTGTTGCTGCCTGCGTCCTCACAGGCAGCGCTACTCAGTCTGGTTGACGTCTAGGGCAAAGCGTACGACTCCGCCGCTCCGCCGAGGCTCGCCTCCCTCCATCGGTGGCTGTGGTTCTCCTCCAGCAGCACCCTGGGAATGATGATGACTGGGTCGGAGAAGCTCGTCTTTAGCATCTCTAGGAGGCAGCACATGGTTAAGATACCAGAGAAGGAGACAGAAAGAGACACATGATGAGGCGTTTCTCTCAGGGCGACACACAACAAGTCATTGGGTTGAGCTGAGCACCCTGTGACCGCTCATTTCAAAAAGGGGGGATATGCAGGAAAACTGAAGAGAATTGTTTGTTTGCTGCACAAATGTTAAAGGGCCTCGGGATGATCTCCACAGAAACTAGAGAAGAACAAATCATCTGATACGTAACTCTGAAGACTTGATAAGACCATCACTGTGTCTTGGGAGTACAGACTTCTAACGATGCGCCGGACAGCTTTGCATTTAGATCGATGCAGGCTGCTGCTTTCAATCTATACTTTGACCCGTTCATTTAGTCGCAGCGCCGTCACCAGCTACAGGATGCCAAGAGTGCAATGAGGGTCTCGGGGTGTTCTTTGACAAGAGCAGCTACAGGATGCAGCGTAGAATGGGAAAAGTCTGAATCACATTTAAATGAGAGTAAATTCAAAATTAGATCATTAACATGCACTTACAATTTCCTGTGAAATGTCTCTTTCCAAAGCAGCGTCGCTTCCCTCATTCCATTCATACTTACCCCTCATGTCACATCCATGCTCACACTCATCACATGTTCTAGGCAAGAGTGCAAAGCCTACACCCAATTATTGAACTTCAGATTGCAGGTCCAACAGAAAACAGTGGCAGCATGCTTCAGAAACACATTTTGAGTGGAAAAGAAAAGAAAAAAAAAAAAGATTCTTACAATGTCCACATAATATGAAACTTTTTACCAAAGATGCAAAGTGCTTATAGTATCACATGTGACTACAGTCCATTGTAAATGAGTGAGGTCCTTCCTGAGTGAAGAATTGGATAAACTGAGTCATGCAGTTTGCTGTAACCATGGCGACGGGGTGCATTACAGCAGCTGGCTCAAGAATGGCTGGAGATGGCTTAACCTGCGGCCTCCTTAAGAAAAGCCACCTTAAGGAAGCTGTAGGATGTGACAGCAGGCAGGCAGACGGCCCCCTCTCACCCCCTAGCCTAGTGTCCATATGGAAGAGAACTACAGAGGGGAGCAGACCAGAGATAATGTGGTGGTTCACCAGAATAAAAAATAAACAAAACAAAACCGTGCCACTGTGTCATAGAAAACAAAAGTAAATCACAACTCCACGAGCATGTATGAATGGGAATGAGTGGCGTTGGTAGCTCTATTTCTTCTCTTTGCTCTTGCGATTGATTACCTGGGATTGGGTAGTGCACAGCCCCACAGGTGTTGCTTTAGAGTCTGCACCCAGCCAATATCTCGGATTGGCTGGCAGAGTTGTATGTAGTGGTACTGTTTTAGCACAACCCTTCAAATGAATCAGAATGTCACTCATTAGCACAGGACAGACTGGACACAGCATCATCCAAATGTGACATCCTCAAATACTCTAATCATGACACCAGACTACAGTACAATGTGATCTCAGCAGGTGTAACATCACATACAGCACATGTGGTTCTTTTTTTTTTTGTTTGTTTTTTTTTGCATCATTTGTACATTTACTAGAGGCCTAAGAAGCACATGACATCTTATTCTGGAATAAGGTTCTGGACATCCTCCCACGTGCATGTTGCCCCGTAAATCCGATGAGTTCTCAGAATATATTGAGACACGATGCAGAAATAATATATTCCTCGGTTCTCACGCGGAGGCAACATGCAGGGCCCCGGAAAGGACGCCAGAGCTCATGCCAGAATGCGGCGCAATCTCGGATAAGCATAGAAAGAAGTTGTGAGAGCAAAATTCTCTTCCATGTGGATTTTTCTTTCTTTTGGTTAATGTCGTCTGTCACAAAGACAAAGACTGGGAGAGGAGAAACGCGGACAGATCCCTGCATCCGCTAATCCTTCAACAGAAAGAAGCAAAGAAGACACTGCTTTTTTTTTCTGCTTTTTGCATTTATTTGTAATGTTTCATTAAATATGAGCAAGCAGATAGAAACACAAGCACGTCACAGTTTTTTTTTTCTTTTTCTTTTGGCCACGACAGAACTTTCTTTACCATACTTTCTATCCTTATTTGCCTAATAATCACAAAGATAGCACCGGTGTGTGGTGTGCTAAGCACTGTGTACATTTACTGCCCCCTACAAGCCCCCCAACCCCCTCCCTCCCTCGTGTTACATGACAAAGCGTCCCCCCCCCAACCAAAGGCTGCAAAATGCTAATGAGTCCTCCCTGATGGGGCGGGCGCTCAGCTCGGATAGATATGATGGTGGCGGCGGTGGCGGTTATGGTTGCTGCTGTCTCATACACTACAGAGAACAGACACAGTAAAGTCAGAATGGAAGCAAAGATGCTGAATAGCAGACAACAGTGAGGTAATTGTGAGGGGAGGTGACGGGTAGACCCATGACGAGACTGTACAGTGCTCTTCTAATCAAGGTGTCTCGGTATATACGGTAAAGACTTAGAAAAAGCAGCTGGAGTCAGCCAGCATGTAGCCCTGCTATCATATATAGACAAATATAAGCTACTGTATATGTACAAAGGAGGTTATAATCAGTTTTGACAGATAAACAGTTACAGTACAACCAGCTTCATGTTCCCTTTTCTTCGACATCATCTCACTTCAAACATTTGGATTAACCAGAAATTCAAACACAACCATGTTAAGCAAAAAAAATGAACCCAAACATGGTAGAACTCACTGCTCTTCACACCGACATGCTTATGGCTTCTGGGAAGTAGAACACGGACTCAGAATCCGAGCTACGCTGACCTCACGTCACGCTGCCCCTACTGGTTTATGTTAGAACACAAAAACACATTAGCATAAAGGAATTAGATCAAAACTAAACTGAACAAATGGCAGTGAAGCGTGATTTATTTCAATACGTGCCTCGGCCGTGAAGCTCCGCGTTCAAAGGTGATGAGGAAAGTGCTATTAAGCGGCAATTTGAGCCGTCTGCTATCGTCCCGCGGCAGTCTAATCACATTGGTTACGGTCAGCCTCGGCACGCTGCGTAACAAAAAAAAGCCAAAAAGGAGGCGTGTGTGCGAGTGCGAATGTACAACCGCTGCTCCACAGAGGCATCAGTCTCGTAGCTAAAGACTGTGTTGGAGGTGATTACGCTAAGTTATGGCCAGCGAGAGTGACAGCTCTGTGCACGGCGCGCTTGGCAGACGGGATACAAACCACTCGACACAACGCTCTCCAGCTCCACTGAACCTCTACGATTATGAGAAACGTCGTCACCCTGATGTTGGATGTCGTTACCGCCGCACGACAGTGTTATCTAATTCAGTGGGAATATTCAGCTGCTATGCAAATGGCTGGTGTTTAATGCATAATCAGTTTAGCGTGACCCAGATGGTACGCTGGCAACAAATTGGGTGTTACAAAATACTGCGTGAATGGGTCGTACGATGCTGAATGGGACGACAAGGCGTTTTCCTACAACAGTTCAAAATGAGATTACAGAATCACATGTAACAAAGCTTTGACGGTGAAATTGCCCAACACAGACTTGAACAGAGAGCAGTAGCAAAGATAACAGAGCAGGTAGAAAAACAAGCCGTGGATCAGACGCTCACGATAACCAAGCGGGACATTTATCAAAGATTTTCAGATTTGCTGTTAATTTGTGCAGAAATCGTATCCAAAGAGCCAATTTGAATAACCCAGAAAAGAAAATAAAGAGAAGGAAAGAAAGAAACAAATCCTTGATAAACTCAACAAAGCAATCTGCTCGGTTGATCAAAGCCAACCCTTCAGAATTGCTTTTTCGCTGGGCCCATGCAACGAGAGCCATCCATTGGCTAGCCAGGCAGCCGGTAGCCATGGCAACCTGGAGATGGAGGCGAGCGGAGTGGGGGTGGGTGGGTGGCATCAAATGGCGGAGAGAGAGGGGGGAAGAGGATGCTCCCGCCCACTCGTTACTATAGCGATCTGGTGTAGCGGGAGGCGGGAGGAGCGGTGGCGTGTCATGATCAAACCCCGACGACTTATTCTAGTATTATTGTACAAACGTAGCCAAGAGGTAGTGACAGAGGACAGAGGAGAAGGATGAGGAGGGACAGAAGAAAGAGGCAGGAGGGGGAAGAACAGGAAGATGGAAACACAGACGGGAACCTTGAATTAATTTTGCAGCCTCTGTATTTGTTTTTCCCCCAGAAATAAGAAAAAAAAAAAAAAAAAAGGAGAAGTAGTGCTAAATGATTTTTACTCTTTTGCCTCAGCCAGTTTGTTGTTCATCTCTTTACTTTTCTCCTTGTCCCCCACCGCCGGCCGGTTCTCGCTCTGGTTCTCCGAGGTCGTCTTCTTGGAGCCCCTCAGCGCGGCGCTCTGCTTATCTTTGGCTTTCTTCACTGGCTTGCCCTGGCCTGCCGCTGTGGCTCCAGACTTTTTGGGTTTAGAGCGAGGGACACTATACCTGTCAACCTAAAGGTGTCGGATAGTGGAGAAGAGATGCCTGAGCTGAAAGGACTCGGTCACAGCTTGTCATTTTCTAAAACTGTCAATGAGATGAACATGGCAAGAATATCACAACGTTACAGAGTCATTAAATATCTGCTCAGGTCTCATTTCCCTTCACTAGATTTAAAACTCTGCGACGACGGCGTCACACAGGTGCGTCGCTCTCACCTGTTTGCTGGGGTCTATGTAAGGTTCGCTGTACAAACTGCGTATCCTCCTCCTCTCCAGGGCCTTGTTGTCGGCCGGCTGCAGCGGGGCTTGGGCCTTGAAGGTGGCGCTGTAGCTGGTCTCTAGGCTCGTCTTCTCATCCGGGGGCAGGTACTGGGACCGGGCTCGGATCATCTTTACCGGCTTCACATCTCTGTAGGCCTTGAACTCGGTTCTGTTTGGAGAAACAAAAGGGAAACAGTGAGAAATGTGCTTTGCTGCAGGCTTTCTCAGTTTCTGGGTAAAAGTTAAATAAGAACACCAAGCTCATCATCTGTAGTAGAGCTAGAGGATGATTAGCTTAGCTTAGCATAAAGGCTGGAGGTCAGGAGGTCATAGCACCCAGCCTAGAAATAATTCAGCACCTCACAGAGCCACAATTTCTAATTTTTTACGATGATTTTCTCATCTTTTTTTCGACTCACACGTAGCCAGAGTAGCTGTTTTCCGATTCCCCAGTTGCTAACCTCAGCTGGATCTAGATTTATGTCCTGAAACATGAGAGCGGTTTTGAGGTGCCTCATCTACAGTAAATCTACGCAAGACAGCAAATGAGAATATTACACAAAACACCAAAGAAGAAGAGTCAAATAGTTTTGAATAATGCATGGTTTGTGACACCCTGTTCAGTCTCGTAAGCACCGTTTTATTCATTTCAACTCTCTACTTCGGCGTGTCTACAGAAAGAAAGGGGAGTGGTGCAGAGTACGTGAGAGGTATTGTAGGTGGGAGGAGGTCTGCACCAGAGTCTGATGGTGTGATATTCTGTAGTCCTCACACAGCAGTTCTGAAGAAGGTCAGCAGTATGGCGTTCCCAGCGAGCGGGCTGGCCCTGCAGCGTGTGCTCCGTCGGTCTGCTCGCATTTGAAGATATACGCAGCACAGAGGACAGCCACGCTCACCGGATACCATTCACTTTAATATATATATATCCCTTTCTTGTGTTCTGTTTCTCTGCAGTGCTGTATTCACCCAGCGTCACTCCTTCCAACTTCAGTAAACGCCGTATGTCGGATACAGCGGCTGGATCTGTAGCGCCGTAATCAGCAGTTATCTTTATGAGCAATTAATCAGACGACTATTTTCTATATTGCTTAGCTCGTCAAACATATATGGAGCTAATATTTTGAATGAAAAGCATCTAAACCAGAAAATATTTACCATCTAAGCTTAGAAAAAGACGTCGATGGTTCTCTTCAGTCAACTTTTTCTTATTATTGTTTTAAAATAGAAAAAAATCACCACATTTCTGTTTACAGAAATCCTGAAATTGCCTTTTCTGTAAATGTCACTGTGGCCGGCGGCTGTTTCGTCAAAAAGGTCATCAGGTAATGTAGGAGGCCGCGTTCTATTATAAGACTTTAATGTTGTTGAAATGTTTTATGCTGCTCTTGAGGAAGCTTCTGTTCTGGCAATAAACAAGAACGATGCAGGAACCTCCATTTTTCATCTTTACAGCCAGAAATGAGACGGAGAGGTTTCCTCCTGTGAAGGGCTGCACCATCCATGGATAAACTGCACTTTTATTTTTCACATAGCAACAGCAGCGCAAAACTCTTAAACTGCATTATTCATCTGGCAAAGTTCTACAAAGACTGTGATTGTTTCTGTTGTTCTTCTACAGACGATGCTGACGTGAGCGAGCTGCTCTAAGTAACAGCTCCCTGCTTCAGACCAGTCAAATGACGGCCAGCAGTCGTCCCCCGTGGCTCCGCTGCAGTCGCAAACCGTCCAACCCCCAACGCAGCGCAAACACAACAACACAACGGCAGTCGAGGCTCGGCTTCCCGTTCTCTGTGTCAGTAAAGAAAGGCACTATATTAAGCAACAGCGCCGAGTGCAGACGGAGCAGCGGACAAGGTCAGGCTGCCGTACTGTGGCCTCATTAGGACAATTTATGAGCTCAAGTCATTTGGAGAGACGTGCAGTCAATAAGTGGAGGCTTTGACTTTACATCGTCTTGCTTTGCAGGACGGTGAAATTTGTAGCTGACTTAAATATTCTCGTGGTGCGGGGTATCACGAGCTTTACCCTTCATATGGTGGTGGGGAGGCTGGAGTCCATCCCAGTTTACTGTGGCTGGAAGGCGGGTTACATCCTGGATAGGTTGCCAGTCTGTCGCAGGGCCAGCACGGAGAGACAGACGACCATTCACGCTCACACTCACAATTTAGAATCACCGTCTGACCTGTCACGCACGGCTCTGGAGAGCAGCTGAGCAGCAAGTTAAAACCTTCTTGTTGTGAGGCAACGGTGCCACCGCTGAACCACCGGGCAAGAACATCCATCCATCCAACAAGATGAAACAACTTCACAAGGAAACTATGAACAACACCAGAAATGCTCTTCATGGGAAACGTTGACTGATACGTCCATAAATTATACAGATGTAAATTGCTTCTGGACGCATACATCAAACAACAGATTTGTGGTGAAAGTTCAGTTGGGTGCTGCAGCCATCGGCAGACGCTGTAGTCCAATTAAACTGCAAAGCGCATCTTCATTCCTAATCACATTTGTCAGGGCTCGGTATTAAAATGTGTAAACATCCTCATCTGCTGTGTATTTCTATGGTGCCATTTCCACCTTAAAATATTTCTTTGCATCATTCACACACTGGTGTCTCACTCAGACTGTGCAGGATGCGTACTCGTGGTCTGTTGCTGGTCCGTCGTCTCAGTGTTTGAAGCGTTAACGTCTAATACATTTGCTGCCGTTTACAGATCTTATTGATTTCCTACAGATTTTTCTACTGGAACTCGATGTCCTGACTGCCACGGCTGTCCCTTAACAGGCTGGTTAGTTAAACTCGGAGAAAACAACAAGTGCCCTTTCTCTACTCCTATCTGTTTCGGTGCTCTCAGAGTTAACGTTCAGAGTTTAAGCTGTCAGATCCGATACCACAATGGAAACAGAAGAGCTGAAAGAACCGCTTACAGGGTTGTTCCTGTAAACGTTCATTTCAACTCCCACTTGCCTCGAGTTCCTGCGGGGGAAAGCTGCCAAATCATCCCATCATTCAATGGGAAGGGACTTCAAAGCCCACAGCCATGCCAGCAGCTCTCAGATGTTGGTGCTTTGACCTAAATGCTAACAAGGACAATGCTAACGTGTTGCAGGACCAGAGGTGGTACCAACACACATGTTTAGCATCTTAGCTCAGAGCTTTAGCATGCAAACCTGTGCTGAGGAGTACTAAACACTAAGTTTAAGTTATTCCACTTCATCAACAGACTGATAATTTACTTATTAGACAGCTTTTGAAGTTGCTCAAGTATTTCATCTAACCTTTTTCAAACTGGATCGCGACATTTTACAAATTATTGAACAGATTTTTAATTAAAAGTGTCATCGTCCCAAGCCTTTAGTTCCCATTAATTTGAAGGTAAATTAGCTGTCAGGCGCTAACATTTCAGCTGGCCATGTATCAAACAAAACCAAGGCATAAAATGTCACTTCATCATAATGAGAAGAGCAACTTATTTGCACTACAGAGGCTGGTGATGGCGACACGGCCGCTGAATGCTCCAATCCCGTCCTCTGGTGCTGCAGACGAGAGGCGGAAATCACACAGAGAGCCGTTACGTAACAGGACCGAAGTCCACTTTCAATGCTCGACCGGGCCGAGAAGCCACGATGTAAAGGCAGGTTACACAACAACGTCCAAGGCCAAGAGTGTAACGCGCCCACATGACACCACAGGGTGTGTGTTTGTGAGGAGAAAGAGGCAGATTGTGAGTGCAGAGAGGGTCGGCAGTGTGAAACACCGGCCTGTACTGTAACATTGCTGCTATTCACCAACATATGACTGTATCACAATAAAGCCTGTGTCTCTGAGGTCACCGTGTACTTGGTACGTGTTTAAAAGTGAGTGTTGGGGCAAAAAGTGTTCTCGGTTCAGTGGCTGTCGTGTCGCGGAGGTCCTGCACACAAGATCCACGTGAAAATGTGGTCGTCTGAGGCTCATACGAGTCGGCTCAGGAAACATTATCTCAGTGCCCAGCGCCTCAGCTGATATTAAGATGCAGACATTTCACTGGGCAACAAGTACAAAAAGGGCGGTTCATCGAGACGGTAAACCGCTGGAGGGCACAGAGGTACGAAATATTTGGTTCTGCATTCGACTGGAGTAGCTGTATTTTTAAAATAGAAGGTATTACTTCAAAACGTCTCCAGCAGGCCATGCTTTATTCATGATGTTTTCAGCTATCTTGCTATCAGGGTAAACATCAAACATGTCAATATGTAGCCCCACTGGATGCAGAAGAGAAATAAGTACAAAGCATACTACAACAGAACCGAGCTTTTAAAATATTTCTCAGCAAACAAAATATTTAACTCATTAATGGGTAAAAAACTCTCTTAATATTTGTAGGTATTTTAAAGTGGCTTTAAAACCAACAGTGGCTGACCGTAGCACATCCACCCTTTAGCTAAATTCAAGCGGATTACACATCCTCGTGGCGAAGGCGATGAAGTGGCTTCAAACATTTGGTGAATAAAGCTCCGTTACTCATCTGCTCTGCCTCAGCTGGACTGTAGTAACGATGACCTACATACATGACGGAGAGCACGGCGATGTGTTTTAATTCTGATGGATTTACAGTGAGGCTCCTGCTCTCAGAAAACAGTGAAACATGCTGAGTAGATTCCCAAGAACCAATACTCTCAAACTAAATAAATTCAGCTTATCATCATGTGAAATATAATCAAGCAGAAACTCCTTATTTTTAATAAGCTGGAGATGGAGGAGAAAATTATTTTTGCTCGACTTAAATGACAAATGGATGTAGTATTAATTAAAGAGCTTTTACAAATTGAAAGATTTCCACCTATTCTCTCTTCTCATTCGCTTCCTGCTGCTATTTTTCTATTTTTTCTCTTTACTTTGGAAAATGAAGTTCACTTGTGAGTCACAGAGACTCGGGCTATGCGATCGTACCGCCTGATACTCCAAACTGTGTGACGAAGGCTGCTTCAGAAGGGCTGACCCTTCTGACCCGCTGTGTTGGAGGAGCTGTGCGGAGAAAGACCTCGTCACAGCGACCAAATGCCGGCCCTGACAGGGTGGACCGGCGCCAGGGTACAGCACTGCTGAGCTTCATGCAGCCCTGCTCTTACACGGCACAATCTGGACCGCTCACAGTGGGAGGAACGCATAAAAACAAACGCCGGCAAATTTCTGCACTGTGAATTAAAATACGATATAAGCAAGAAGTACTGTGAGAGATTACAGAGAGGGCTCTGAAAACCAGCCAGGATACGGGCCAAAACAAGTCAAATCAGATTTGCTGATGTGAAGCATTCCCACTGAGGAAAGTGTGTTCTAAACAGTAAATCAATAATGTGAATCATTATTGCTCGCTGTTGTGTCGAGAGCCGCTACCAAGGACGCAAAAGAGCTACAGAGAGAATAAAATATTTTCAACAGGACCATTTATCAGGCAGAGAACCAAATATGGTCACTTCAGCAGGTTTTAAAACTGGCCAGGGGCAGAATCACATGACCTCATGCAGCCAATC
>NW_007578225.1:228976-232670 GCF_000690725.1 Stegastes partitus
GGCCAGTGTTTAGAAGAACAAAGGGGACATAATCTTCTTTTGACGACTTAACTTCCTCAAAAATAAGAAAGAAAGAGTTGTTTCATTATTGTACCCAAATATATTGCACAGTCCTACATCTCAACATGTCCACGTGTGATCACAGTTTGATTAACCAATTACTGGACTGACAGAAAATGACCTTGTAGAGCTGTCAGCCTCCAATGTGAGGACCTGCAGCTCTTGTGTTCCTACAGCAGCATCACATGGAGTTTGTCTTCATATGTGACACTGTGCCATAACACACTTTGAAAGTCTGTAAGCTGTTGAGACAAATTTCTGTGCAGTTACCACTCATGGTGATTCTGGCTCTAATCCTACACCAGCGCCGGCCAGAGATAAAGTGCTGGCCCGCTTCTCTCAGAGTAATCCAGGGAATCGATAGGCCCACGCACAGCGCCACGGCGTCACCTCCTAACAGTGTTTCTTGGTGTGTCAGCGGGTGCAGAGCCTGGCTTCTGGTCAATACTCTCTCCTTCCTCTGGGATCAGTTGGCCTCCGCTCTATCTTGCAGCCCCTCTGTAGCCGCTCAGGCAGTAGCTTAGTGAAAACAGCACATCACACTGTTTACAGCGGACTCTCACTGGGTCACACAGCCGACGCACATCTTACACGAAGCTATGCTAATTTATGTAAAAACAACAACCATCAAACACACTATAGGCACTGTTTAAACTCTTCCAGTGAAAGATTGAACTATAATAATGCAGCAAGTCTGTCACAAAGCGCCGGCTTCAGTTACTGATGACCGCCAGTGTTTCGTTAGAACTGCACAGCTAACTATGTTACAGGATCTTACATAATTCATTCATATCCACAATCCAATCTGAAGACATTTCCTTGTAAATTTACTGTAATCAGATCTGATGAAATCAGATTAGTCTGGTTACATAACACAGCTAGCCTTAGATTCACCAACAGAACACTGGACACGAGCTGAGACCTTAGGATTTCATTCAGGAAACTATATATGTGTGTGCATTTGCCACAACTAAACCACACTGTGTTTTCAGGAAGCAGAAAAATCAAAGTGGTTTTTGAGAAAATGAGTAACGTCGGGACTTTTGTGTCTCTCTGCAGAATGCATGATTGTGCGCTCACTGCTTGTCAGTGGAAACACGAGGCTTTGCAGACTCCCTAAGAGGATCATTTTTTTAAATCCACCAGAATCCATTGGCTTCTTTACAGTGTGCTGTCTGCTGCTGCCACGTTTCCATGTATGTTCTGTGAATGTGACATAAAAGACAAACCCTTTTTACGTTCTCGTCTCAGAGCGTGAAGGTTGAGACACACGAGAGAGAAAAATCAAAAGAAGAAGCTCCTGACATGTTACTGTTGTGAGAAGTATGTCGACCTGTGATACGTGACACAAATGACAATAAAAAATTCATGCATCCTCGGTCTCGCTCTGCTTTTCTGAACTCAGTGAACCCGTTCCAGCTAACCCACTGCTGGCGGAGGAAGCGTTCTCGTGTTCATCTGCTCGATGATTCTTTCGGCAAACTGCTCTTTGAACGTCTTTTATTAGTTGACACGCATCACGTTGTGCAAAAAAATAACGCTGACAAGATGAAGAATGGTCTTTGTCTTTTGCAGCGGCGCTGGTAGCGAAAAGCAAACACGAACAAAGACTCCAACAGCAGCGTCTGCGTGAGACTCATGACTTATTCTCATGCAAAAAATGCCATTTTAAACATAATGCGGCGAGTTGGCGGCGAAATAAAGGCTGGAAGGGGCTTGTGACTGGGAGGCTGCGGGTTGAAAATGCTGCACCAATTCAGGCAAGAATAGGAATAGTTACCACAGCGGAAGGCAGAAAAGAACCATAGCTGCCTTTAGCATTTTCCCAGGTGCACTACAGAAAGAGGGCCTTTGTATTCTGCGAGCTCTCTGGGGATAAATAAAAGTTCATAGAAATGGCAAGTGTCCTCGTCAGAAAAGAGAGCAGGGGAGGGGGAGCATGGCTTCGTGAGTAATTGGCCAAACCAGCACAATGGACGGAAAGCTAATTTTAAACAGGACTTGCTGCAAATGTAGCCGGACCAATACCCATCAGGCAATGCTCTTATGTTGTATATTATAAGCACACCTTAAACACTAATTCTGCAAAGCAAATGCCCCATAAAGACACAATAACCACACTAATGAGAGCAAGTTAAAACAAACCGGAATTATCCTTTAAACAGTCGTGACCAAGATACATCCTGACAGCGCAGATTGTGGATGTCCCCAGAAATTAACGCTACGAAGCTAGAAGCACTTCCGCACATGACTGGTGTTGGCACAGCACAGCGGCAGGAAGGTCAGAGGCCGTTCTGGTTCACCACAACAACGGCGCAAAACTCTGAGAGTCCAGCTGACAAATCATCTGCAGCGCTGCCACGATCACAACACTGATGATACTGTAAGCTCCTACAGCGTCACAATGGTTCACTGTTATCGTGTGAAAGTGCAAAATCACATGGAAGATATCCGGCGAGATTAGATAAATGAATTATTGGAGCAGAGGTGTGTGATAAGTTCACTTCTCTCTCTGTCTATAGGGTATAAAAACTAATCCAGAAACTTGGTGGAGAGGTGGAGGATGCACACAAGACGAATCCATAAACTTCTGGTGCAGATTCAAGCCAGTTTCATTAAAGATGCAAGACCGAGCATCGTCTGTCTACTCATCCCATCGTCCTCATACTTGTAGCCCTCCTCTCCCCACTGGCCAAACTGTCTTTGTACTCTTTGCAGTCAAGCCATTCTTGCTTCTAGTTTATATTCCTTAAATATTCCTGTTTCTTGTTAATCTTTTCGCCCACCATGTTCCCAGTACCCTGTTGGTATTGTTGGTGTTTGCCTGTCCCTGGATTTTGCCTCTTTGTTTTGGTTTTGGACTTACGCCTGTTCCCGGTGTTTTGGTTTTGTACCTAATTAGTGGATTCATGCAACAGCTTCCCTTAAAGTCCCTCACAAACTGATTTTGAGGACGATACAAAAAGCCCCACCCTGCGAGTTGACAGGCTTGTTTCCTGAGGTTTGTTTTATATAAAACCCTAAAAGTCTGAATCTCTGTTTCTCAGAGTGTCATCAGGTAACCGCAGTTTCAATAAGAAAACACTCAACCATGGTGCTGACTGCTGATTTCAATCATGATACGTCTTTTAGTGTGTACAGGTTGTATTTTTACCATAAGTTGCCTACAGATAAAGACATAAGTATGTGAATGCTGCAGTTAAAACCACTGTCTATATGTGGTATAAAGTTGGCAGCGCATGCTTGAGAAGAGCCTCGTTAACATTCTGACCATGACGGTGCTAAAATGCTGCCGTTTATCTCGTACCCTTCATCACGTGCGCCATCTTCTATCACTGCTAATAGGAAGGTTGAGGCTGACGGCGGTGTCGATAGATTTTAAAGGAAAAGGGAAAAAGAGATCAACGGAGTTATTACAGCTCACCCTGAAGGGGACTCGAAGGTCGGTTCTGAACACAATTCATCCATTAGCCACTCAGACGTTTTACAGAACACTTAAAATGTCAGCGTCAGAGTTTCATCAAACTGTGCAGATTCAACCTCAGGAGATATCAGCTTGCTAACAACTTACATCACTGCCCTACACGTCCCTGTAAGTGATGGGGTTACAAAGAAATGGACGTGCATGATTTCA
>NW_007578225.1:232812-239155 GCF_000690725.1 Stegastes partitus
GTGCAGCGTGGGTTCTCTCCAGGTTCTCTGGCTTCCTCCCACAGTCCACAAACATGCTGAGGTTAATTGGTGATTCTAAATTGTCCGTAGGTGGCGACCTGTCCAGGCTGCCTAAGTCAACTGGGATCGATTCCACCCCCCCGCGACCCTAGTGAGGATTAAGGTGCAGAGATGATGGATGGATGGAAGTTGTTACTGAAGCTCTCCTGAACCCTGAGACTTCACAAGTTGGATGACATTCACCAAAGTTCTTAGAGCAAAACAGTCTGTTATTCTGTCCAACATAGTTAAAGGATGTCAAAAATACCTAAAAACTGTATTTAACGACCCGAACCAAAAGCATATCAACACATCTCAGTCCAAGATCCAAACAGAAGTGGGGTGAATCCAAATCATCTAGTGGGAGATTGAAGGGTGAAGAGCTGCCATTTTAAATACTTAAGGTCTCTGAATTAATGATTCCAGATAAACTGTAGCTCTGAATGAAGAAATTTGGTTATTTTGAGTTTATCTGTCACACACAGGAGCAACTTAGTCAGATGTGAACACACTGGTGGAGCCAATATCCTGAAGATATTGTCAGTAATGTTGTGATTGTGACTCCAGCTGCATCACCCCACCCCATGAGGGATCAGCTCTGGTTGGCCTGTCTGTTTATACAGTATAGCTTAGCCATGAAAAGCAGTACAAACAACATGGAAACATACTCATACTGTGTGTGTGTGTGTGTGTGTGTGTGTGTGTGTGTGCAGACTATCCGTGCCATTAACCCACAGCTGACCTGCTTCGGGTCTCCACTGGCAGACGAAGACAGAGAGCTGACTGACTGGGCTTCTGCTTGTCGCCGTGCAGCCATTTCATGCCATGTGGAGGTGAAGCGCCCTGGGCTGCACCCTGCTGACTGCTCAGCAACACAGGCACGCCAGCACGGCACCGAACAGCTGTAAGGCTCACTCACTGATCTCACGGAGCACCGTTGCCCTCTGCCAGCCGAGTCAGCCTCCAGCCAGGCCTCCTCTAACAAGCCAGCGCTGCATTCTGTGACAGCACGGAGCCAAGAGATAACAGCGGCTCACATCATCCTGAGAGAATGTGTTGTACAGCGAGAGAATTTAGACAGCTTTTTTAAGGCAGGACAGACTCCTAACAAACACGAATATGACAACAGGGACAAAGAAGCACAGGAGGCGGGTGTGACATGGATTTCCTTCAGTATGTCTCACAACCAGCAGCCTGCACGGCAGAGAACTGCAGCCTGTAAGAAGGATGCTGAGCCTCCAGAGGCCCGAGGCATGCGCACAGCGACCGCGACACGTGTGACTTGATGTTCATCCATCCACCAGTCGCCATCATCCTCGGAAACATTGCATAACAGGACAGAGATTAGCCCTCCAGACCTAAACATCAGCAGTGTTTACAGCAGCTCCACCTTGACCTTTCCGCTCAATGTAATTACGTTCTGTGGAGAAAACAGAACTTGATGTATTGTTTTCACATGCTGGGGTTTGTGGAACAACTGTCGTGTTAGTCACCCCCCATTAAACTCATGCATTGTGGAGGAATTCACAGTTCTCAGGGCTGCAGTGCAACAAAGCTTTGCACAGGATTCCCTCCATTTACTGACGGTCTGTGTGGCAACCTTCATTTATTGATTTACTAATTTCCTTTTTATAAAAATTAGATTTGGAATTAAGCATCACAAAGAACATCAATATACAAACTGGCTCTCCAGGTAACAGACAGACAACAACCTTCATCGAGCGTCACTTATTTTGCCCTCAAACGTACCGACGGTTGAGCTCCGGAGCCTCTTTCCACATATATCGCAAGACGAGGCAGTAACAGAGGAACTAAATTTAGATCTACCACATCGTAGGTCTAAATTTGGACAATTCTGCATAGAGGGCTGGGACAAATCACCAGCTCAAATCAGATTAATCACACACACACATATATATAATCGTTCACAGCGACTGAAGGGCCATATTTAGTTCATTCCCTCTTACATATTACAACAGTGAATATTATTATAGGTGTTTTATTGTACTGCCATGTCTGTAATGTGCTGGGTTTTTCAGGGAATGAAAGCTGTAGATGTTATTTGTACGCTTGGAACTAAATAATCCTGCATCATCCCATTAAAATAAAATACACTAAATATAGTAAGGGGAAATAATGGAAGTGGAAATAATTTAGTAAAGGGGGAGCTTGTTTTTGCTGTGGATGTGAGATATAACATGACAGTGACAGCTCTTAAAATAGAAAAGTAGGGATGCATCATTTTGTTGTTGATTGTTGCTTCTCATTTGTCTCGTAACGCTCGCTTTAAAAAGCATCTTCTATCTTTCTTTAAACGCTCTACTCGTCGGTGTTTACGGTGATGCAGTCAAAGTCCTGGTGTGTGAAAACCTACTTGGCAATAAAACACATTCTGATAATTGCACGTTAACTGTGTCACTGGGTGACGATGGAAACTGAACCGTCTGAGGTTGGTTGTGCACGTATTGCTGTTAACTTAAAGATAAAGTGTGTTTTAGTTCAGAATATTACAATACGGCTGGCTGTTGCATCTTTTTTAGTCAACGAAAATCAAGCTGCTTTGGGGATTTGCTTTTTAAACCTGAATAATTTTCATGCAATCCTAAAATATTTTTGACAATTTGATGCAAAAGAATTGTTGGAAGCTGTTAAAATCTAATTTACTGGTTCAGATAAACACTGTTTTGGTGGGTTGGGTTGAGATAATGTTAGTAATTACATCAACACAATATGCATTAAAACTAAATTAAAGTGGAACCTAATGAAACTGGCTTGATCACTACATTTTTGTCCACCTCCCCAAATATCTGGACAATTTAAAGTCATTAAAACTAATTCAGTGTAAGTTGTTGGTTGGAGAGAACTTCACTAGAACTTGTCAGAACTCTCACAGACTGATGCAAACTGTTGCCTCATATTGTTGACATGTTGGAGTGTGTTCAGCTTCCTGTGATGTCCAGTGTTGACCCCTGTGACCCCGCTGACCCCCCCGCTGTCTCCGGTGCGTCCACTCACTTGTACGAGCTGCCTCCTGTGATCTCCTCTCTGATCTGTCTGTTGACCGCGTCCGCCGCCGCCCGCCCTCGGCCCTCTCCCTCCGCCTTCACCGCCACCTTCTTCTCGCCGTCCTTCTTGCCCGCGGAGCGCTTTTTCCTCTCCGGGCCCTGCAGCAGGTCTTTCTCCTGCACCTTGTCGGCGATAGCGCTCTTCTCCACGCCGCTGTCCGCCTCCGCCAGCTTCTGCTTGGCGTGCCTGGACCGGTCCCGGGCCCGGTCGTCCGCGGGGGGTTTGGGTATCCAGGGGTGGTCGTACCTTTTGGGGATGGGCCAGGGCTTGAAGTCCTTCTGGTACTGGGTCTCGCTGTTGAACGGCGTCTCGGGTCCGTGGTACTCGTTCTTGGGTTTACAGCTCGGTTCGGGCCGAACTTTCCAGTGCTTAAAGTCCTCGCGCATCACCGAGCTGCACACGCGCTCCTCGGAGACGCACCTCCGCGGCGCGCGTGCCGCCGGAGCGGTGCGGCTTTCGGCGCGAGACGGCTGCGTTTCTATGGCGACCCGGGCCTGCGCAGGGTGGAGCGGCGGCTGCAGCTGGATGTGCTGCATCTCAGAGACGTCCGTGTACTTGGTGAACACCAAAGGCACCGCAATGTCAGCCTTGTCCAGCTGGTTCCAGAAGCGGGCCATGCAGCACGCCCTGCTGATGCAGGGCCACGCCATGCTGAGCTGTGCCGAGTCCCGCTGCTACACTGGCTGCCACCGAAACCGGGGAAATATTCCTGCACGCTCCGGTTTCCTGAGGGGAGAGAATCAAGATGTCCGTGTGTCAGGCTCCGACGCTGTTGACGCTACACTCGGTTAGCAGGTAAATCCATTGTGCTTTCAGAAGACAGAGGTGCAGATTTTAACGAATTTTATTTACTTATTTAAAAAAAAACCCCAACCGTAGCCAAGGTCTGCTGTGCTTCCCTCTGCGTCCCCCTGCGTCCTGCTACATCACTCCATGGCAGGGCACTGCAAGGAAGAACGGCCCCGCCCGCCTGCACAGCATCCCGGAGGCTCGGAGCAGGAGCCGAGCGAGAGGTCCGTCAAGTTAGAGAGAAGGGAAGTGGACTTCCGGCTCCACCTGCAGCGTAAAAGCCCCACGAACGTTCAGGTACAGCAGTTTAATTTGAAAAACACCACACAAGAAGAAAGCACAGTAAAGTGGATGCACATCGTAGGTCAGAGAGTTCACTTCATGTCGTGAATGTGGAGCCAGAAATGCTGGAATCGGTGCGCTGCTTTAATTTTGAAACGCATGTAGGTTTCTTGTAGGTGTGAGGCTGATAAACGCAGGGAGCTTCACGACGTAGTGGTCCAGGAGGAGGCGCGTCCATCACTTAGTGCAGGAATCTCCAACTCCGGTCCTCGTGAGCTGCTGTCCTGCAGGTTTTAGATGTTACTGCAACACACCTGACTCACATTAATGGATCTCCAACAGCTTGTTGTCAAGTTCTGCGCAAGTCTGTTAATGTGAGTCAGGTGTGTAGCAGCACGGAGACGTCTCAAACCTGCAAGACAGGAGCTCACGAGGAGCGGAGTTGGAGATCCCTGACTTAGTGTCTGTTCTAAATTTTATTTTATTTTATTTTTACATTTACTGTCATTTACTTCAGCAACATGAAAAAATACTGGTCAGAAAAAGTTCTTATCAGATGTGACCTATGAGTAGTAATTATACAGGAGTGTGAAGACCATCATTATTTATTTATGCTGTTGTTGTTTCATCAGATTCCTTCAGGTCAAATAATCGTTTTTTGGCCACTTACTCAGAAACCCTGAAGAAGTGCATGAGAACTCACACACAGTATAATCAACTGATTAAAGATATGGACTGTACCTAAACTTGGCCTGAATGTATAGTCTTGTCCTGGTCCTCGCTGGCCACAATCCTGCATGTTCTAGATGTGTCCCTCTTCCAACACACCTGATTCAAATGATCAGCTCATCAAGTTCTGCAGAAGTCTGATAACGATCCTGATCATTTGAATCAGGTGTGTTGGAAGAGGGAAACATCTAAACCATGCAGGACTGTGGCCCTCGAGGACCAGGATTGGGCACTCCTGGTAAAGCTAAACCTAAACAACGCAGACTTTAATAAATAAAAACACGTAAAAGTGTAAGTGTAAACATTTTCTGATTGGTCAGAACCATTTGGTTGTGTGTAGTTCAACGGTGGACTATGGAGGAGTGCCAAAATTACAAAAATAAATCAATAAAAGAATAATAAAAGTGGAAATTAAAAGATGAATAGATAAAATAAAGAATAAATAATGTGGCAACATTAATCAAAAATAAATCCATAAAAGAAAAGGCTAATNTCTCTTTACTTTGGAAAATGAAGTTCACTTGTGAGTCACAGAGACTCGGGCTATGCTATCGTACCGCCTGATACTCCAAACTGTGTGACGAAGGCTGCTTCAGAAGGGCTGACCCTTCTGACCCGCTGTGTTGGAGGAGCTGTGCGGAGAAAGACCTCGTCACAGCGACCAAATGCCGGCCCTGACAGGGTGGACCGGCGCCAGGGTACAGCACTGCTGAGCTTCATGCAGCCCTGCTCTTACACGGCACAATCTGGACCGCTCACAGTGGGAGGAACGCATAAAAACAAACGCCGGCAAATTTCTGCACTGTGAATTAAAATACGATATAAGCAAGAAGTACTGTGAGAGATTACAGAGAGGGCTCTGAAAACCAGCCAGGATACGGGCCAAAACAAGTCAAATCAGATTTGCTGATGTGAAGCATTCCCACTGAGGAAAGTGTGTTCTAAACAGTAAATCAATAATGTGAATCATTATTGCTCGCTGTTGTGTCGAGAGCCGCTACCAAGGACGCAAAAGAGCTACAGAGAGAATAAAATATTTTCAACAGGACCATTTATCAGGCAGAGAACCAAATATGGTCACTTCAGCAGGTTTTAAAACTGGCCAGGGGCAGAATCACATGACCTCATGCAGCCAATCAACGAAGGTCAGGCGACATCACAACACAGTGACTACGGCCTCCGACCAATCATCAGTGAGCCGGAGTGATGTTTTGATTGAGATATTTAGAATATTTACCAAGTAAACAAAGAATTAATATTATATATACAAACCTATCCATACACATACACACAAAACAAAAGCACACAGCAAAATAAATATTTCACAATTCTGGACAAGGTCTACGTATTCAAAAAGGAATGAGAAAAAAAAAACCCACATATGTAATCCCACCCCTTTTCCATAAATTATTGATATATATAAAGTTGTGACTGGATA
>NW_007578225.1:240004-257978 GCF_000690725.1 Stegastes partitus
ATTACATTGTCTTGATGCCGTCTGATTTATTATTATTATCCCACACCAAGTATTTTAGTAATATATGTATATTTGTATATAGAAGAGTGTTTTACATGAGGGGAGGTACGACATTATTCCTTTTACATTATGTATGTTAAATAAAGCCCATCAAAGCGCTGATTCATGCAAAATCTCCTTTGTGGCAACGACCATCCATTACCGGCAGACTGTGCCAGCAAATAATAGAATACATGAATAATGACACTCGCTCCACACCCCGAGGGCCTGGTTCCTCTGTGACATCTGAAAGGCACGCATGTTGTCCAAACAGAGGAGTTTTTAAAATGACTGCAGACAGCTCATTTTTAGACGCAATTCTCTTCATCTTTACGACTCGCTGTCTGCTTCTTCCTCCTCTGTATTTATTGTTTGGGTGCCAGTAAAAAAACACTAAGTGACTGCTGAGTGAGTGTTCAAGATCAAAGTGTTAATGAGGTAATTAAGGTAAATAGCTCTTGAATGAATTCATAATTTATGAAGCTGTAATCAAAGGGCAAAGTATCACGGAGAAGTAATCAAACCCAGCGGCCCCGCCTAATGTCAGCCCAACACATGCTAATGAGAGAAAGATAAAAGCAGCGATACGCCGCAAAGATTACATCCCACTCAGTGTCCGTCTCAGTGTGTTGGTTTGTGATGCAGTGCAGGAGCTGAATGGTTCCTATGCTGTTTGTTCTGTCTGTTATTTCCTCATTAGCACCCTGGATGACCAATGGGCTGTGTGTAACTAAGTGTTCTTCACCTCTAAAGAGTATTGAAATGACTTGAAGGGATTTCACGGAACTCTGATACCATCATGACTGTGATAAGAAATGTGTGAGTCCTCTCCAAAGGATCTTTATCGCTGCCTGCAGTGCAGTTGTGTGATTGCTCAATCAGATAGGGCTGCCTTTACAACCATACAGACCAACACATTGCATAACAAACACTGCTTCCATGCACTGCAGCATGTCGACTAATAGTAGAGGCAGAATGAAAAGGCTTTCTGACCACCCTCCTCCTGCGCTGACTTGGTGTGTCATGTCTGAAAGCAGCAGCTGCGTTCTTGCGGGGTCTAAAGTCTGATGTGGTAGATATGGACAGACAAATCAAACGCTGTATTGAGGTTCTGAGATAAGGCCGTCAGGAGGAGGTGATGGTGGAGAGGTGAGAGGGCCAGACTTTGGACCCTCTTCACTCACTCCTCTTCTTCGCCTTCGCTGCAGCGCCTCGGTTTGTCTCTCTTCTCTTGTGGAAAAAAAAAATAAAAAATGAAGATTGATTTTGCGCCCTTGGACGTGCCCATCCACAGGAGGCTGCAGACTGGCGCCGTGCTGCTGTGGGTCTTCTCCTTCCTCGGTCTGGGTGAGTGTTGACGTTAGTGTGTGAGTCAAATGGAAACTACCTGAACGTTACGGTGTATTAATGGGATGTCGTTAGGTACAACTTCGGTGTAGTTTGTCTGTATTTCTTTGCAGCAGGTGTTGAAATATGTTCAGCTGGTTTAAGTATAAATTAATCAGAATTATTCCATCAAGTGACCTGAACTGCTGTATGACCACAAGAGGGAGCCAAGCAGAGCCAGATCAGAGAACATCTGCACTCAGGGAGGTGACAAACTAAAGGAGAAACCAACATAAAGTGTCTCAGTAACCAACCAGAACAGCTTTACTGTACCTTGGTATTAACTCGCCAAGTCTCTGGAGGAATGAACACCATCCTTCCAAAAGATATTCCTCCATTTTAACCATGTTGGCAGGGAGCTCTGTCTAACTATTAGGTCCAGAATCTCCCTCAGGATCCATGTGGGTTGAGGTCTGGTGATCGTGAGGGTCATGTCATGTGATTCACATCATTTTCATGCAACCACTCAGTGACCCCTTTGGATGGGGGGGATCCTGGAAGAGACCACTCCCACCAGGAGGCAATCACTGGGAACAACTTTGTATTGATTTGCAGTAAAGCTTTCTCTCTGAGGGGACCGAAGAATGGCAGCAGAACCCCCCAACGGCATCCCAGAACCACCAGATCCACCCACTGTAGGGGTTCAAGTGTTTCCTTTAATTTGTCACCTGTCTGGAGGAGTCAAATGATTTTCTACATCTAGTATCCAACTGTCTGCACTCACTTTAAATGGTATTTAACTATAACAACTATAGGACTCTTTCCAGTAGGTTTAGTCGTTTACATATTTGCAAATAACTTTTCACAAACTCAGTTGCGGCTGATCCGGGTCGGTGGGAGGCGTGTCCTGTTTGGTCGGCCCCATCTTTAGCTGGTGGTTTATCGACTACCACGACAATAAACATACTAGAGATGAGCACCACACTTACATGGTGTCATTTTTAGCCTTTATTTTACCCAGAATGGCTCAATAAAATCAAAAATCATGCTTTTAATTCCCTAGGCTCAGCAGTAACACAATAAAAAAAAAGTAAATCAATCCTACAACAGGACAGTTTTCATGCTTTAACAGACATGCAGATAATTTGGGTCACTACCAGATCAGAGCGACTGCAGTGTTTCTGATATGAAGTTTGGCACCTGAACGCTGAAATGAGCTAAAAATGAAAACAGTTATATCATCATGAGATCGGACTCTGCGATGACGTAATCTCCACCAGAACCAAATGCTTTTCATGCATACGCTCCCGCTATTCATGAAACGCTAATTCCACTTAAACCCATGATCTTCCATACCAGCCATTCATAAAGTGTGGTTTGCATTCGTTATGCAAGACCAGAGTGGATGATTGTGTAATGCATGTGCTCACAACAAGCCTTCTTTCTGTCCTCAGCACCCACCTGCATCTTCCTGTTCTTCTACCTGCTCTTCACTCGCTACTGGCTGATCAGCGTGCTGTACGCCGTCTGGTGGTACTACGACTATGACACTCCTGCACGCGGAGGCCGCAGGGTGCCCTTCCTGTGCGACCTCAAAATTTGGAAGCACATGCGGGATTATTTCCCCATAAAGGTGAGCGAGTGGTGCTGCTGTGAGTCCACATAGGTGGGATTTAGTGGTGCAAGTCAGAGAACGGGGCATCAGAACATCAGGTCGTTTGATCTAATCTGTGATCTCCAGCCTCCCATGAGCGATAGCCCTTATCTCTGTCCTTGGCAGCAGAGGGACCGTTGATGGATAATACCCTTCTGTTATGCGCTGTACATGTACACAGACCCTCCTCAAATCCTGCAGTCAGCCTTCATGTGGTCTGTTAAACACAGTTCTGCAGCCATGTTTTGTATTTGCATGGAGCTATATGAAATAATTTCACAGCCAGCACTCCAACTGAATGGTCTGAGTTGATAAAAAAAAACAAATATTTCAAATAGAAATATAAGAAAAAAAAGATTAATAATAAATGCTGTAAGATTTTGATAGTAAAAACAAAGACAGAAACGATATTGATTAAAAAAAAACATTGATAACATTGATATTGTCTGTTAAATAGGAAGCTGCAGTCAGGAGACAGGTGACGTAGCATAGCATGAATCCTGAAGGCAAGGAAACAGCCGGTTCTGTTGTAAAAATAACTGATGAAAGTAAAGCAAGCAGAGCACAAATGCAATTTAACTTTTTTTTAAAACAATATTGATGCAAATGAAATACAAGCAAAGGAACTGGAGGGAAAAGGGGAAAACAAATAATCCTGTTAAGAGCGGAAAAACGAGTGACCACCATCATATGACTCAAGGCTCTGCAGCTTTTGCTAAGCATTGTGGGTCTTTTCTGAACTGGAGGTCAACTTTCCACTTTGCTAAAACACTTTTTTTTCCCCAGTTTGACGTATTCATTTTCAGCAGGCTCCAGTCCCCTTGGATCCCTGCTTTATGATCCCACTGAACTTTCTTTTATATAATTTCTGAGGCGGTTTAAATGAGACAGCTTCAAAACTCCCGTTGCACAAAATCACATCACACGTCTGTGGCACCCAGGTGACGTAGTTTATCAAACGTGTGCACCTTGACTAATGCATACTATGTCAGGTTGAACAGGTCTGTGCTTTGTGGAGGTTAAATATGTCTGATCTGGGTTCTGATGCCGTTTGTTTGGCCTTTCTGAGCGCTGTGTTTGTGTGTTTCAACTGGTTGCCTGGCAACCTCAGGATGGCGAGAAGACTCCAGGAAGTCACTGTTCATGGCAAAGTGAAGCCCCGTGTAATCACGCTTCTGCTGCTGTACATATCAAACAAATACGACTAAAGATTCACCTGCGTCTTTACACGTGCAGGTGTGTGAGTTTTTGACAGCGTCAGATGAGTTAATTGCAGCTAAACCCCTCGTTTCAGCTTCATGTTTAGCAATCAGATATGGACAATAAAAGCACAAAAGCATACTCCTCAAACTGCCTCAAAACCACAGAGATCTTTTTTTGCAAATTCCATCTGACCTCTCGCCAGATGTTGCTGCAGGCCAGAAATGTTTCAGCGTTCAGAGACATGACCTGTTGACAGTGTGTCCAGACTCTGAGTCATCCAGGTCGTGGTGATCCTACGTCCTCCAGTAGGAGGCAACTGGACCTCTTGTTGATTCATGAAGATATTTTACCCCTGGTCCTACAGATAGTTTCACCACCGTTCACAGCTGGAGTCATGCGGGTCTCGGATTGTTGATGAGCCTTGATTCATTTGATTTTCATGCTGCTGACGAGCCTCAAGTCATGTGAGTTGAGGCTGATTATAAATACCTGAAACTCTCCATCATCTAGTCACAACTGAGGAAACAAAAACCCCAAAATATCTGGTGGCCTTTTACTGGAACCCTCAGGCTAAACTGTTCAAACGCAGGAATCAGTGTTGGGGGACAATCAGTTTTAAAATAAATCCTATAAATTCTATAAATTTCTTAGAAAAACTTGACTTTTCTTAAAAAAAAAACGGGACCTGAGTACAAATTTCACAACATATGAACGTGAGCTGACGTGACAAGTAAAGTTCCTTGAATCCTTGAATCCTAAATCCAGTAAACATGTTGGCTAGAGGAAGCGTTCAATCGAATAGAGGAAGATAGAGATGAGTGAACATCAGTGACGTGCAGGTTTCTTGTGGAATCTGTCAGACTGGTTTTAAAATAAACTGCTAGCTTTCAGCAGTTTCAGGTAAATGGAGATAATCGACTGTCCCTGACCGGCCGAGCCCTGACTGTTCAGTACCAGCTCGTCTCCTGCAGCCCGCTGTGTCCCTCTGGTGGTCACGCATGAGTAGTGTGTCTGTATAAATGGGGGTAAATCTGAATGTTTTTGATAATCACTTGTACACTATTTTATACCAAATGTAAGCACTGTGTTCGATGTTCAGAAAGCTCGACAAACAAGTGGGCCAGTCCCTCCTCTGTGGGACTCACAGAGAACAGAACTCCTGTTGACAACATCCACCGCGCTGCAGGAATACATTACTCGCCTGAGGGCAGAACAGATACTTTGGACTGTACTGATAAGACAGGATGCAACGAAAACAATCAACAGCATTTTAGCTCTGCATTAGGGATCTGAACGAGCAGCTGCAAACCATTCAGTTTATTGATTAGATATGATTTATGATGGTTGATGAATGTTTCAAATGTTTATTCAATCAATTTATTGATTAAAAACAAAAGAAGGAATCCAAAACAAACAGAATGCAGTAAAATGAGTCGATGAATGAAGTCAGAATCTTTAAAGTAAAGTTGATCAGGACCAGTTTGTTACCTGTAAGTGGGACGTGGCTTTGTTGACATGAATTAGCCGATAACACACGAGTCCATACCGGCGTGTTCAGCTCAACTACCACTAATCAGATTTAGGTCAGCTGTATAGTTTTATTTATAGTCATTAGAATTCTCGTTTCACCAGATAGAACATTCACAAGATACGAGAATTGAATTGAACTGAGAGAAGTGATTATAAAAGCTGAAATATTTTCATCATCACCATCGTACTTTATTTACCTTTATAACCAAAATGAGAACAAGAGGGAACATCTGAACGCAGTAAAATCATAAATGTATAATAATGGGGAGAGCAAAAGAGAAAACAAGGCAAGATAAGGAAAGTACAGCATGAGCACCATAAAAGTAGCACCATAAAACCATAAAGGACAGGAGAAGAAGTAATGACACGAAAAATATCAGGAGCTATACATTCAGTGAAGTAATAAAAACTGTCACGCTTACAAAATCATTTTTATTAACATCTCATGAAAGATTTGGAAAATCAAAACAGAGCGTCACATTTTTACTAGTCTGGAAATTCCTGAGCTCTCATGTGAATCTACGTCCAGATAGAAGTTTGAACTTAATGATTTCTTGGGAAGCAAAAAATAAAAACAAACACCTTCTAAACTTCACAGAGGCGAATCATGTTCAGCAATCATCTGACTGTATGCCACGTTAGGCTCGAGACAAAGAGCCCATGTACGGGTGAAGAGCAGCAGTGTCCTTTAGAGAGCCTAATTAGTTTCATTGGTGTGTCTTTACCCACCGTCTCTAATCATGGCATCACCAGCTCAGGCTGGAGGTTCAGCTGACGAGTGCTGACTCGGTTTTTGAGGAGACACGCTTGCATTTGGACGGCACAGTGACGCAAATTGATATGTAACTGAAAGTGTGGGCGTTGGTTTTGTGTGAATATTTGGAAAAAGGGGGGACACTGAATAGGAATTAGTTTTAAGATTTACTTCATTTCCTTCATTCTGGGTGATTTTTATGCAACCAGTTTGTGAATGTGTTGCAGCTGCATCAATGACTGAAGGCACTAAAGCACATGTTAAACTAAGTTATCTGGCCTCTGGATCTTATCTAGAAAAACACATGTACTGTCATATACAACTGAGCTGATTGGCTGAATTATAGAGTTATAGAATTATACAAAAGGTCAAGTTAATTATACAAAAGGTCAAGTTAATTATGAGAATTTATATAAAAAGCATCATAGTTTTGTAGCTCTACTGAAAGACCCATAAGGTAGATATGTCACCTAGATTGATACCAACACATATGTAAATAACTAAGCTACAGCTATTAGCATCTGTGTTAGCTTAACGAGTTGAAAACAGCTAGCCAAAACAGTAGAACCCAAAGCAAAACCACAAATTCACATTATTCCATTCTGTAAGGATTAAACATGTTCATTGGTACAGATATGTGGATTTTCAACAGAACCTAGCTAGCTTAGTGTTGATGCTAAGCTACAGGAAGCTAACATTAGCCTAGCTCCTGCTTCATGTTGTACAGAATTAAAGCGAAGCTGCTGATAAAGTTGTGGTTGGAGAGGTTGCCATGTGATTGAAGTCGACCTTTAAATCAACATTTTTACAACCGTATTTATTTTTATGGTGAAAAAAAGCCTTCGAACAACATGACGTTTGGATTATATTTGAAATGCTAACATGTGTTAAACTTACCCAACAACATGTTTTATTAAAACAGGGACGAGGAAGCATCTATGTGAAGACCCACCTCTGATAAAAACCCATTTTTATATTGTTAACATGTCCTCATGGTGTTTTTATAGGCTAGAAGACATGGAGTTATACACGACCAAACCCAACGAACCAATCTGGTCACCATGCGTGGTGGAGCTTTTTGAATCATTCTTCAAATTCAGTTTCTGGGTTGAACATGAGGGACTGGCTGCATGACAGTGTGGAAAAGTCCACAGCAGCAGAGTCTTCAGGCATTTGGTGATTTCACAGTGGGACAGTCCTGAGCTCTCACACGTTCAGTAGAAACGAACCATTGAGGCAAGGCGCTCATTACCAAGCATACATGCATAAATGTGACGTCCACTGGACTTTCCTGGAAAATTCCAAATGCTTTACTAAGAAATCACTCCACATGCTGTTATAGAAACCAGCAGATAATAAGGGAAGGCCTTGTTTTTTTTAACTAATGTGATAAGATGCTATTAATTGCTTGTCATTATGACACAGCGTAGTTACTCTTAGCCCTCTTTGCTTTTTCCTTTGAAGGGATAGTTTGGTTTGGTTTTAGGGCCCATCAGCAGACAGGAGGACCAACACAGTCGTCTAAGTCATGAACTGCTGTTGGATCAACAGTACAAAGTATTTTAACCAGTTTTTTTAAAAAAGACATTGACAAAAACAGCAAAACAGCTTCTGATTTGCTGCTCTGTTATTGTGTGATTTTGGTTTTTAGACACTGAAGTCTGGACCTGAACCAACTAAGTCACACAATAACACAAAGTCATCAATTGAGGCAGCGATAAAAGTTAAAATCACGGTTTTTGTCAATGCAGTCTAGTGCAGGGGTCTCCAATCCTGGTCCTCGAGGGCAATAATCCAGCATGTTTTAGATGCTTCCCTCTTCCAACACACCTGATTCAAATGATCAGGATCGTTATCAGGCTTCTGCAGAGCTTGATGATGAGCTGATCATTTGAATCAGGTGTGTTGGAAGAAGGAAACATCTAAAACATGCAGGACTGTGGCCCTCCAGGACCAGGATTGCCCACCCCTGGTCTGGTGCCATTGAAGAGAGAACGCAGAAAGAGCCGTCTGACTGCAAGGTAAAGCCGTGGACATATTTTGTCGCATACGCCTCCATTGTTATGGTTTCAATGGGAAATCCTTGGACGCACATGTGGTGAAGTTTCAAATCAAAGACCTTGGTGTAGTAAACAACAATACAGATTACGGCGGGATGACAACTTCGAACTCTGTGATTGGTAACGACTTCTTTAGATTATAGACAGCTTTGTTTCGGGCCTCATTAGAGAAGCCAATGATTAACTTTGTGACCTGGGGGCCACCAGCAGCAGAGACCCACAGAACAAACAGCAGGAACAAAAACAACACAGGAGTTCTGTGACGGTCCAGTACCACGGCTCGCTTCTACCGTATAAACATGTTAAGTTTTTCACATCCAAGAACACACTGAGCCACAGCATTATTTAGAGGCTGTGTCAGAGCACACAGTTATTCAAGAGGAAAAAATCCCATGTAAGATCTGTGCTGTTTGAAGGAGCCTGTTTGTTTCTGAGAAGACGGCGTTTCCTGATAATAGGTGTGAATGTTGCCCTCGGAGCGCTGTGGCCTTGAACAATGATGCCACACACAGATGCAAACAGTGAGGGGGAGCACATTTGTTTTTTTGTTCTTCGCCAGAGTAGAATGCAAAACAAACTTCAGCGCATGACAAGTGACTGTGACCTTTAGCTCCTCTCGGTATCTCTACCCTGCCCACCGTGGGCTGGTGGAGACGCACAAACAAAACGCTCCACAGGTGAGATATCTTATCAGGCCACCGCCGGTAGATGACCTGAAGGGGATTTTTCACACAGTCCAGAGAAATTGCAGGATGGACCGTACGCCTGGTGGCTCATTTAACAGTAGAATTACTTTATCTTCCAAACAGCAAAGTCCTTTATGTTGGTCCTGCCCAGAGACAAACAAACTGAGACGAGAACATGATGTCTGAGAGTCACAATCAGACGAGTTTGTTTTGACTTGTAGAGCTCTAGACTCATATCACCTCTGCTGTAAAAGTGGAAAAATAAATACCCAGTACTTCCCAGTACTCCTTGGACACTACAAAGCCAATACACAAAGTATTAAAGGGGAACTCCACCAATTTTAAGTCTCCCTCCACTCAAAGACATGCTTTAGTCAACACAGGTGAGAAGTCATTTAAGGCAGATGGTGTTTCTGTAATAGTTAATACACCAGGATGGAGAAGCTTGAACCCAAATGATATGTTGAATGCTAAAATATAAATTATTATTGTTATGCATGAAGTTTCGTAAAGTAAAGCACATTATTATTTTTTGATTAAGATGTCAAATTATAGTTTTGCTTTTGCATTTTGTTTTTTTTGCATTTCCTCACATTCCTGAACAGAAAAAGTAGTTTTAGTGGTTGAATGTGATGCTTGATAGATAGATAGATAGATAGATAGATAGATAGATAGATAGATAGATAGATAGGCTAATCCCATACAGATGCTTAGAAACACCTGCTGATCTAACTGGATGATCATTAAATTAAATGTTAATATTCAACATGAAACATGTGATTCTGTAGTCATCATGTGATGCAGCCATATCAGTTTGCTGCTGAATGTAAACCAGCTGAACGTTTCCCTCTCAAACAAGACAAATAAATTCAAAACTTCAATACACAGTCAGATTATATTAAATTACTATAAAATAAAGATATATTGCAGATGATAAACTGTTGTCTTCTCTTGTGTGACGGCTGTTAAGCGCTTGAGACAGACCATCTGGGCCTCCTCACCAAAAGGCCAACAGAAAAAGTGCAAAATCAGACAAATAAAACACACGTCTGTAAATAATGTTTTTACAGAATGTCAGTGAACTTCAGAAGCTGCTGCTGTGTTTTCCACCTCAGAGACAGGTTCATTTAGGTGCCACTCTACAGTTGTATCCCTCTATAATTGAAGAGATTATTGAGCGCTAATCAATACTTGATAGCTTCCACAAAATCAGAACATTGACACTGACTCAAACGTATTTGGGTCAGTGCTTCTGGACGTCCTCACTGTGGATGATGCTGTACGAGTTTGACACTAGAAGACTGTTTTCAAAGTTTCTCCAAGCTCACATAAAAATCTAGTAAAACATGCGTAACCTGCAGACAGTCCTGATCGAACAGAACAGAAGCCTGATTTGAAAACTTAAAGCCTGCATTGACAGTGGACTCAGTGATGTAGGAAACATCTTTTGGTTGTGACACACTTTTGAAAGAACTCTTGAGATGTTGATCCTGGATTGTTCCAGTGAAGGAGGACGTGCATGGGTTTAAGAGTTTCTGAAACAGTTTATATGTGTGTTTGTGTATTTAAGGTCTGTTTAGAGGTGTTAAAGAGAACTACTGCGTATGTACTTAAAAAAAAAGGCTTCTGTGCAGCTGTGGAACCTGCTTCTGCATCAGTTTTATCTGAGTTTGACCGTGTTTAACGCTAAATCCTTGAAGTAATCCATTAATCTAAACCTTTGCGGTCTTTATTAAACTGACCCTGGGTGTAGAGACGCTGGTGTACAGTAACACTGCACACAGCTTCCCCGTACGTGCCCTGATGTGACACACAAACAGAAGAAGCAGCTGCACGTATCATCACTCTGCATACAGTGAGTTTCATTACTCGGGGTTTTTTTTTTTAGAACAGAGGTGCAATGACCCGCGCTTTATCGATCCACTGTTTGATGGAGATATTCTAATCTTAAGAAGAGATAAATGAAATTCAGCGAATATCCCGCCGAGCCAACGTGACTGGAATATTAATAGCAATAGCAAATAGTGAAGGCGATAAGGACGATGCAGCAGGACGGTGACCCTCTTTAGTGGCTATTATATGAAAATGTATTTGCAAAAAAAAAAACAGTCTGGACTTTGTGACTGAGATATTGTCAATATGTGACACAATCGGTGGTTTCCAGCAGAGAGATAAATGATCTGGAGATGATTATAAAGAAAAAACTAAACTCTGTTGCAAAAGTTTTGGAAGTTTTTTCTTTGATTTTTATGCAGAATTGAAGAAATTTAACACTTTTAGACTTATTGAAATAACAAGTGTTGAATTATCTCTTTTCCAAACCGCTCAGTTGAGTCGCTTTTTAAAAGTTTTTGTATTAAATGTCTCACAGCAAACAGTTCTGAACCATTTCACTTGTTCTGAAACATGCAGGAAGATGTAAGTGAACTCCTTAAAAGATGTGCATTTATGATTTAAAATACGGTCCATGTACAGTTTATTTTAACTCAGCTTGTCACTAACTTTATGTTTAAAGCAGAAAACAAGGTCATTTCACATTTTGTACTTTCTCTCGCCAGCAGAGTTATGAAATAAATCGTATACAGTCTGATATTTGTCTAACAGGTATTGCTGTAGTACTATAAAGTAGCCTAGTCAGGAGCTCAAAACTGTACCTAGTACAGTAGTTACATGCGACCTTGGAGGCACGGCAGGTCTACGGGGGGCAGGTGAGGTTCTGTGTTCTGGTTTTGGATGAAGTGCTGAGTCCACACGCTGGGGAGCTGAGAGACGGTTCAGAGGGTCAAAGTCAGTGTTGAAACTGAGATACTAAGGCACATGTCTGGACTGCAGCCATCTGTGCCACAGCAATACCGCGCTGTCAGCTAATGTAGTCAGAACTGCATGAACATTTTACATCATGAGCTTTTCATAGTGCCTACAGACTCCAGAATATGTTTGTGCACACGCATCCACGTTCAGATGTGAAGCAGAAACCGCCGATGCTTTGTGTTTCCAGTTGGTGAAGACGGCCGACTTGGATCCCAAACACAACTACGTCCTGGGCTTCCATCCTCACGGCATCCTGGTGGCAGGAGCCTTCACCAACTTCTGCTCCTATGCCACAGGCTTCAGGCAGCTGTTTCCAGGCCTCACCAGCTACATGCTCATGCTGCCGCTGTGGTTCAGAGCCCCGTTCTTCAGAGACTACATCATGTGTGCAGGTGCCCTTTTAAACGACGCTCCACCAGAACTGGCTCCGTATTTATTCTAACAAGTACTTCAACTCATTTGATGAATTATTTGACTTGTTTTATGTGACACTGTTGCAGGTCTGATACCGTCGGACAAAGAGAGCGCCACCTATCCGCTCTACAGCAAACGTGGAGGCAACGCTGTTGTAATAGCAGTCGGTGGGGCACCAGAGTCCCTTGATGCCCACCCAGGAACCTACAACGTACTCTTGGCTCATAAGAAAGGCTTCATCAAAATGGCCATGGAGCAGGGGTAAGAGCAGAGCCTGGGGCGCTGGGGAGAGCTAATTGTCTCTGAGCAACAAATCTTACTGCTCATTCAAGACGATGGCCTCCTCAAACAGAGGCTCATTCAAGTCACTTGCACAGAGTTTCCAGTCTGTTATGATGCGACACTGTTTTAAACTCAAGGACCCCATGACTGTTTGTGAATACGCGTGTGAACCGATAAACTGCTTTTTTCTTGTTTAAAACGGTTTTTAGAGCTCATCTGGTGCCGGTCTTCTCCTTTGGAGAGAATGAAGTGTTTGATCAGGTGGAAAACCCACGAGGAACCTGGCTCCGATGGACACAGGAACGGCTGCAAAGCATCATGGGTGTCGCCCTGCCTCTCTTCCACGCTCGTGGGGTTTTCCAGTACTCCTTTGGTCTGATGCCCTACAGAAAGCCCATCTCTACAGTCAGTGAGTGAACAGTTTCTCATCCATCACTACAGGAAGCAGCAGGGAGGCACAATGCTGGAGTTTATCGATAATTAATATGACAGTTTATTCAACTTGTTTTGGGCAAATGCTGATATCGATATGTATACATGTTTAGCTAACCGCTCAGAAGCACCGCCAACAGGAGGCCAAGTGGTTTACAGAAGCACACTCTGACCTCAAAGTGTGAACAGGAGCTGAAGTTTAGTCAGATGTTTGTAGGACGCTTTGCTCTGAGTTTATGAAAAACATACAAGATTAGAAACCAAAATTCAAGGATCTAAGGATTCAAGGCCTTTGTTAGTCACAAACACAGTTATACGCGCAGTGAAATGCTTTGTGCACCTGTTCCACACTGAAACAATATTAAAACGATGAATAAAGAATAAAACACACAAGAAATAAATATATACATGAGTATATATGAGGTAGAATAAATAAGGAAAATAATAATACTATATATACAAGGTGGAAAGCAGCTGGTTGGATTTATATCAGACTACAGTTTCTCAGCTCTCATATTGAGATTGTCTAGCCTATGTAGCGTAATATTATGAACTTTAGTGGCCCCATCATGCCACCCCCATGAACCACTTCTGAAGGCTCGCCTGCATCACGTCTCTCCTGTGGTTGAATTAATGTGTCATCATGCCTCTTGTTATCATCAGGGGGACGACCACTAGGACTTTATCAGGGCTGAAGAAGTCATTGTTGAAGTGGCTTTGTTGATTCAGGTTTTACATGTTTGAATAAAATAAACCAAATAGGAACACTTATTGTTGACAGACTCTTGTAACTAGATAGTTATCAGACAGAACAGCTGCATAAGAACCAGAGGAGTGCATTTTTAAATAACTTATTTTATCGGGAATTAGTTCAAAATATGAACAAAACCAAAAAAAGCAAACTTTCTGATCCAGTAACCTGCCAGACTGGTTACTTATTTAGCCCTACGTATCTTACTCACTGAGAAAAATAAGAAAACTACTTCAACAGACATTCTCTGCCTGTCAGTGGTCATTTCAGGCCAAAGCCTTTAACAGCTGATACTGATGAAAATGCTGACATTGCAGCTCCTTTTGCAGCAGGTTTGGGCTTCTGTGCAGCATCACGCTAAACACCTCCTGCAGTATATTAAAGGATGTCTTATCACTGCACTTCTGCTCATGTGTTTCCCAATAAGTTTGTGACTTTGGGAGAAGCAGCTCATGCTTCAGTGAGTACTAGCAGTCAGATAAAGAGCAGGACTTGATGTAATCACCGGTACTGGCACACGCTGCAGCTCTTGGCATGCAGCCCTAACGTATATCGCCACATTTCAGATAAGCTTCAGACATCAGGCCACACTGCAAACCAAAAAGTACATTAAACACTGACTGTGAGGGTGCTGCCCTGCACCTTGTCACCTCTCTGCAGTCGGACGGCCAATTAAGGTGGAGAAGAAGAAGAAGCCGACCGCCGAGGAACTCGATGCCC
The DNA here is from genome assembly GCF_000690725.1 of Stegastes partitus. Classification (NCBI taxonomy): domain Eukaryota; kingdom Metazoa; phylum Chordata; class Actinopteri; family Pomacentridae; genus Stegastes; species Stegastes partitus. The sequence continues at coordinate 254,667 of NW_007578225.1, forward strand.
TCCACCAGCTGTACATGGACGAGCTCAGCAATCTGTTCGAGGAGCACAAAGGCGACTACGGCGTGGACAAAGACACACACCTGAACTTTGTCTGAACTGGACCAGGGATGGAAATCGAATGCCTATTTATTTGTTGAGCTCTGGTGCTGCTCTGTGAAGCTGCTCTCAATGGGCCTCTTGTGTGAAGCGAGTGCACCAGCACAGCCCGCTCTGTCTGTACACGGCAGATAGGATGCACTGTAGAATAAACGCTCCTGTTTCAACTGAAAAAAATGTGACTGAAGATATGCAATTTGCTCCAATATCACCTTTGTTTTTGTTTGGTTAAATTGAATTTGCTAATTTAGTGACCCGCTGAGCGATTTGTTTGAACCCACAAATCTGTTTGAGCTTAATTTAAATGGTCGATTGTGTAAATCTGTCAGTTGATTTAAATGGATCCATTTATTAAATACCTTCCAAATTAAACATCTGTTTTAACAAAACCAAAGTGGCCTGAAGTTTGTCTTGATTCACACTGAAGGAGAGATGATGAGTAAGCCGGTAAAGCTTTACTCTGCTGTGATGGATCCAGTGATGGTATCTGTGTGGGAGGGAAGGAGATACACAGCAGACATGGCAAATGATGGAATCAGATGATCAGTGGTTCCCAGAGAAAGTTCATATCTACAAGAATTCTGGGTAATCTTCGGAAGAATGCTTCAGAAACCATCCCGTGTGTGAGAGAGAGGGAGTAGGTATGGTAATGGATTAATCAGATGAAAGCAGTTGTTTGATAAACCGTAAAGCCACATAAATGTTGGCTCCCAAACACATGCTTTTTTGGGGTTTTTTTTATAAAAGAGCCAAAGTGTTTGTTCACCATTAATGATTAGTTTTTTTGGTCAGTTTCATCAAAAGGACCTTCCTGGGTTCCTTGGCACCAGGATGCACTCATGCTCGTTTGTCATCACTGTTATGTAAGCAGCCTGGACACCGCTGGTTTACTCTTTCTGCAGGGCGGGAATTTGACTTCTTTTGCATTTTGCAGATGTGGCTAATGGAAGGCATTGGGAGGCAACTTCTAAACCTCTCAGGCTGAGCAATGAGGGCCAATGCAGAAGTGGCAAACAGAAAAAAAATGCAGCTTCTCGAACTCCGAAGCTCTTCCATGTTAAAATGACCAACCTCACAGCGGAAATGAACGTGCTGACGGCCCGGAAATACAGCAACAGCGACTGTACAGGAGATGAATTTTTAGATAACTCTCTTGTTTAAATTGCAAAAGGCTTAAAGCTCCACTCAAGTTCCACCTGTTTGCTCATTTTTGGATCAGCTGGAAGTTAGCGGGAGTCATGTACTGCCAAGGTTGTCAAAGCTGGAGCCACTTCACCCCAACGTCCATCATATCAAGCCATCCATCATCTCTACACCTTAATCCTCACTAGGGTCATGGGGGGCTGGAGCCTATCCCAGCTGACTCAGGGTGAAGGCAGGTTCACCTGGACAGGTAACCAGTCTATCACAGGGCTACACTTAGAGACAGACAACCAAGCACACTCACATTCACACCTACGGACAATTTACAATCACCAATTAACCTCAGCATGTTTTTGGACTGTGGGAGGAAGCCGGAGAACCCGGAGAGAACCCACGCTGCAGAGGGGAGAACATGGAGACTCCACGCAGGAAGATCCCGGGTGTCCTCACCGGGACGCGAACCGGCGACCTTCTAGCTGCGAGGCAACGATGCTAACCACCGCTCCATCTTGCAGCCCCATATCTAGCCAGTGATCTTTAAATATGTACACATATCATGTCTGTTTACTAGTTTTTTAATCTGCATAGTGCAAACAGTGCATGCTGGGAAGTCTGCTAACATGACTGGACAATTAAGATAAATTAGCTTGAAAATAATAAAACTTGCATGTTTACATTCACTTAATAAGAGAGCATCAGTCTGTTCCACTAAATGAGAGAAACGCTGCTCACTGGGTCACACACTGATGTGTGTGTTCATGCTGATGCTTTTCCAGGATTTGTGTGTGAAACTGTCAGTTGCTGCATCTGATCTTGCATGTGGGGTTTTCAATTTTGTGCAAGGCCCGACACTTTCAGAAATAGAGTCATAGGTTGAAGTTGGGTTGCAACAGTTTATGGAAATGACAATTTGGGATTTGTTTTAACATACTGGTCCTCTTATGTAAGTAACAGATATGAAAACTTGTTCAGCAGGAGAGAACCGTCAGAGCTTCCAGGTCAAGAAACAGCAGCAAAATCCTGACTTTTAACACCTGGTTTCTGTATCTATTAAACAAACCAGACTGACGTGTTGATTGGTGACCCTGAAAGCTGCTACTAGGCAGATTTTTTTTTCAACCTTTGGATGGAACCAGGCGGGTTTGGCTAAAGGTTCAGTGTCTGGATGTGGATCATGTTCTGAATGATAAGACTGTCTGCGAACTTTGGCAGGACACCTTTTATATGAGATGGCAGAGTTCTGATATTTCCAAATATAATCGCCGGCGGATTGGACAATGCCCTGGTGCTTTCAACACAGTCTGGGCAAAATGTGTGTGTGTGTGTGTGTGTGTGTGTATTGCGATGATGAAAATGCTGACTACATGAACGCAAGACTATGATGCAAAAGAGAGAAATAATTGTGTAAATGTAGTTGGGAAGATAAAGTAGAAAAGTGGGCAGATGACCTTTTAATAGCTTAATCCATCTGAAACATCAAGCTGTGACTCATTTTAAGTTCATTCGGGTTAGAAATGTAAGTTGGCCTGCTTTGTTTAAAAGGTAAGTAAACTGCACTTCAGTTGATTAATTAGTTCATTAGTTAATTAGGTCATCGTTTGAGTTGTTGTAAAACTAGGAGAGTTAAGTTGCATGAACTTGAGACAATGAGTTCAATAAACTTTAGATATTGCATACTGCATAGACAGTTGTTACAGACAGACTTGTTTCCTTCCACATTTCCTAAGTTTATAGAGTTTCCTGATTAGTTAACACTGACAACTTACAGTCAGAGCTGTTCAGGCCATTTTCATATGGAGTCAGTACAAAGTCGACCTGTGAGGCTGCTACCAGCTACAGTGAGATAAATGATAAGTCTACCACGTGGAGGCTGAATTCAGTACCAACCTTTGTCATGGTTGGACTAATTGTGATTGTTAGGAAAAGAAACAGCAACAACTTAATTGAACAGCAAGTTTCCACTGTGTCTGTTTTCTCAAACTACAAAAAACAAGAGTCCCCAAAGAGATTTAACTGTTTCTGCTTCTATGCTGGTTTAGTCTTTTATAAACTTAATGACTTCATTCAACTCAT
>NW_007578225.1:258839-269271 GCF_000690725.1 Stegastes partitus
GTGGTCAAAGTGCAAAAGAATCAAGGCCCTGTGCTCACCGTATCCTATGGGGCATATCTTATCTTGGCTTTTTCTTAAAGGAAAATGAACTTCCGGTCCTTCAAGTCGTTGTAAATATATATACACGACAACAGTGGTTCTATCAAAATGAAATGAATCACAGACTTTATAGAAATGAAAAGCTGTCTGAGAGCTACATTTATACTTACTGGAGCCCCAACTAGCAAAAATTACAGAAAGGAAGCTGGCATGATAACAGAGTCCTATCTGCAGCTAATTGGACATCTGTTCCACTGATACACTGCACATAACATGAATTATATAAGAAACGCTCCAACAACCAGCATACACAGGGTAGTTAATGAAGGCGTTGCGTAACGCGTGAAGAAATAACCGAAGAACGAACATGATGGCAGCGAAAATAACACCTGAGGACACGAGGTCACCGCATCAGAACAACAGAGAACAAACCAGGACGAAACAGCCGTTAAAATGAAATAACAGAGAGACTTTAAGCTGAATGTGAAGCTGCATGATTATCTCATCGATGTGCCCACACTGTGTCTCAACAGCGGCCTCGTGTCAAGGACTGCATCCCCGATTTCATCCAAAAACGGTTATGATTCTTGGCTTGCTCCCACTAGATATGCAGTATCAGCATCAGATTCAAAGTGCAAAAGATTTTTATCCAGCCTAGAAAAAATATTCAATTAGACAGAGTCATACAGGGGAAGTAACAGAGTAAATATAAAAAAATAAAATCTGGATTTGGGCAGAACTAATACAGTAAGTGAACACAAGCTTCAACATGAGGGCGTCTTTATTCATTTAAAGGTTCAGTTGTGTATTTTTGTGAATGTAGTCTATTTATGTGATCAAACTAGACTTGGTGTCCTACATTTAGTCCTAGAACTTGCCTGAAGTCTCAAAGCTGAGTTCATGCACAGGTTGCTTAATTATTAGTTGATGCATTCATGAAGTGTCCTATATATGAATATGTCATCTCTAAGGGCAATTTTTCTGCAAGAGGAGTACTTTTATTTTGACTACAGTCCTCGTGCACTCTCATTAAAATAAAATAACTGCAGTAGATTGCACCTTAAATGGAGTATTTTCACATTGTGTTATTGGTACTACTCTACCAGAGAGCTCATGTCTTCAGCTACGCCAGCAGTCATGCATTCGTCATGTGTTCACCTCCAGCAGGTCCTGGTTTGGTGAAAATCCCTCAAAGTTTACCTGAAAGCCTCCTTGACCAGATGGTGATGGAATTATTATCCACATCTTGCCCCGTCTCTGGCACCACTGACAAGTTCTGTACCGAAGCAGCAAGTTTTGGTTCGTTATTTTAAAGACCCCATTTGGTTAAAAAAGAAAAATCTAAATGAACACCTTCTACTGTGTTATCATGTCCATTTAATGCTGAAAGACACATCACGAGGAAAAGCAGTTAGAAGTCGTCACTGAGCATTTCCACCTTAGAAGTGCAGGTGAATGGATTACAGTCTCAGAAACACAGATTCAGATTTTAAGGGTTTCACACGAGGAAACAGTCCTCTGAGTTTACAAGGTGGGTTTTCAACATGCATGTAGATGTAAGAACCTGTCAGGTGGGCTGGTGTGCTCGAGCTGCAGCGGCGAGAGGTGGGACTTCGTAGATCTGCACCATCTGAGAGGAAGCAACCAGAAGAAACAGACGTTTTGAGGCATGACGTGATTGTTTTCATTCAAAAATAAACTTCTAAATATGTAACTTTAATGTGTTTTAATGGGTTTAATCAGTGGTCTGGGGGTTTCTGGACTGTGGGAGGAAGCCGGAGAGACGTGGATAACATGGAGACTCCACGCAGAAACATCCCGGCTGTCCTCGTTCCTGCAGAGTATTCAGTAATCTGATTGCAGTGGGAACAAGTGCGTATCTGTAACGTGTACTCCTGATCTTTTGTGGTCTGGACCGTGTGACCTGAGCACTGAGAACACACTGTAGGCAAAGGACGTGTAAGAAAGAGATTTAATGGCTTCAAGACAAAACACTACTTGTTTTATACTCCAATAAAAAAAAAAAAAAAGACCAGTGGCAAATCAAACAAGCCTATCTGTGACTCCAGAGCAGACAGCACCACCTTTAAAGCACCACAGCTGCCAACTTAATGCATCAGGAGACAGCAGCTTTTCCCTCGGGTGGAGGTTTATTTTGGACCCCAGGTCCTCAGGCTGACACCTGATGGGGAGGTGAGCGGATCGATACTTCCACAGCTGATCCACGTGACCGGCCTCATATATACAGAGAGACGGAGGCAGGAGGCAACACAGCTGCAGCTCCGGGATCCACACCTGCACTCAGTGTCCACCACACAGAGGACGTCCTCCTCCCCACGTCCACGTCCACTCCCCCGCGCCCTGGGAGCGCACAGCCGCGCTCCGCCCGTTGGCTCCTCCCCGCGCTCCTTAAAGGCCGCCTCGGCTCCCAGGCTGCTGCTGTTGACGGCAGTCATGACAGAGGAGCTGTAGGCTCGGATCTCCTCACACCGACACAACATCTCAGGTCCCCCTCTTTTTTTTTTTCTTTTTTTTTTCCTTCTGGGATCCTTCTCCGGGTGTCTCACCATCCAGCCAGCCTCAGCTATGAAGACCATCCTCGCTGCATACTCCGGCGTCCTCAAAGGTAAGACGGTGTTTGGAGACGTAGGCGGGCAGAGATGGGAGTCAGGAGGAGGTCGGATGTTGTCATTCAAACTAATCATTATTATAGTGACAGACTTCTGTTCAGGGGGATGATGCTATCTAAAGCTGGATGGTTGTGAGACACCAGCAGGTGAAGCTGCTGCAGATTTAAAATCCTTCACAGTGAACTGGAGCTCTGGATTCAAGTTCTGTGACTGTGTTTTACATGCATCCTGCAGTGAAACAAGAAGCTAGAGAAGTGTGAGCTTCTTGTTTAGACACACACACAAGAAGTCGCTTGTTTCTTCTGTGCAAACTCATTTTTTATTAATTTTCTGCATAATTGACCAGCAGTAGCTCACAGGATCAGTCAAACTGTCACATGAGAGATGCAACACATTCAGTTGACTTTCAGTGGAGGCACTGCAGTGAATGAATTTAGAGTCTTTAATAGTAAATACAGTACAATCAATTAGCATTTTTCTGTTTTGTCAGTATAGTAAAGTGATCAATCAGCGTGATCGATAAGTTTGGACTGCTCAGAATTTCCCTGAATGAGGAATTGATCCTTCAGCTGGAAGCAGTGTCGGGTTAAGACTTGCAGGCTTTTAATTTTCAACTCTGATAAATGTCAATGAATTGATTTGTGGTGGACGGATCAGAGATGTCGGTCAGTTTAAAGGATTGGCTCATATTTTCTGATCTGTGTTGATGCGATACGAACTCGAATACTTTCTACTGTCCCACTCTTGACACAGAAATCTATTTCTAAAGTGACTTTGTTGTGGTGATGAGAAGCAAAACTCACAATCCTTGCTGTCATAAATGAATCCTGCTGAAAAATCACCAGAATTGCACAAGTCAGGTGCAATCGATGACAGTTGTGGGGAAACTCTCCCTCTCTGGGTTTCTGTCCCTTCACTGCACACAGTTAATATTAACGTTGGATGAACTCTCATATTTATTTTACGTAAAAATGAGGATTTGTCTCCCATTACTTCTAGTCTGAACAAAGCCCTTTAACTCTTACAGCGAACACGTGGGTCTATATTGCTTTAGGAGTCAGACGTGAGTCCAGGTGGACTATCTGCAGGTTGTAAGAGCAGCCCTTGGTCCCCCTGTTGGCTCCGTCTGCAGGACTCTGTTTGTGCTCCTCTCTGGCTGCTGACCAGTTTGATCTGGCTCTCAGTGGGACTCGCAGCACTGACTGTGAGGGGGCAAATTCAGCCATCGCCGGCTGAATTCTGGCCAACTTTCTGCAGCGGCAGCCCTCAGGAGTCACAGCATCATAGTTTACAGGTATTACCAGCAGAATCCCTGCGCCGGGTTATTTTCAGTGAGCACAGATGGGATTAGATGACACTGTTTTCCTGGAGGGGAGATCTTCTTCTTATTGGCTGTCAGCGGTACAGGCTTGACTAGCTTTAGTTGCTCTTAACGTGTCCGTCGCTTTACACACAACGGCTCCTCTCTCTAACAGGCAGATGACTGAGAAGTGCTGGTGAGTATCTGGGATGTGTATTGACGTCGAGCCGTCTGGTGGATCCGTCGGACGCTGTTTTAGGAAATCATTAACTTTCTGCTTTGTTAGACGTCCACCTTTGGTTTGGGGGTAACTCAGATCAGTACAGGAAAGTGCTTCCGCCAAGACGGTCCAAATGCTTCTCCTGCTCGTCTGTTGCTTCTTGATTCACACTCTCCCGGCTCTGCTCTGCCTCCAGGCACCGGCTCCAGCATCCTCTCCGCCCTGCAGGACCTGCCCTCTGCCATCTGGCCCTGCCAATCCAAGATGGAGAAACATCTGCAGGTCATCTCTGTGCTGCAGTGGGTCGTCTCCTTCTTGGCCCTGGGTGAGTGAAGGCAACATTTCACTTAAGCAGAGAGACCTACAGGAGAGAGAGCTCATTAGTCTCACAATAAGGAGGTCAACTGACTAAGCTGCACACACGTGCTCATTCACGACTTCTGAGCCTTCTCGCCTCTAATGACTCTCTGTTAGCGCGCTGTTGTAGCCTTTAAATGAATCTACCTGTGTTTGTGCTGCCTCCAGGTGCCGCCTGCACTGTGCTGTTAGTCTACATGTTCTGCACCGACTGCTGGCTCATCGCTGCCATTTACACCGCCTGGCTCATCGTTGACTGGAACACACCGAAACAAGGCAAGACTGTAAAACTGTGAATTATAAATCGCTGTTGCCTATTAGGACCTGTCCAGGTTTAGCTCTCCTCTCACCCAGCTGGAACACTCTCCAGCCCCTCTGCAGGATGAAGCAGGCAGGGCAGATAGATGGATGGATGGATGTTACCTAGTCAGTCTGGTTTCTGGTCCACATGTAGAGAAGCATCACTGGTCTGATGATGATCGGGGTGAAATTTAGAGCTGAAGCTTGAGAGAAAACTCTAAATTCTAAAAATGAACATCTTAAAATACACTGATGAAGAACTGTGGTTAACAATTTTTAAATGGTGTGACGATACATGAATGGATGCTTCAGTCAGTTATTGGCATGATCACACACAGATGACTACACCAAGACTAACTGTGTGTTACCTAAGCACTGGGTAACCTATTTTGTAATGATTAGCACAAACAATGACTGCATTATGTTTTGAAAGGTTCCTACCTGAAAATCATATTACTGGGCATACGGTGTATGGACTGCATGGATCCATGAGGGCCAGTTGTGGTCTGTCAGACAATCAATACATTAGTTTTCATTTCCTTATTTACCCAGAAGCCTAGCAGCCCCCTACAGCGTGTTTTCATTGATTGTAAATTTTCTGGGAAGAAAAAGATCAAAACAAAATGAAGCAACCTTCAGTTTGGGTTCAGGTCATAATATGTTCTCACATTTTAGTCACTGATCATTTAGTTATTGTTGAAAATAACTGTATTTATGAGGAAACTGTCACTCACAGTCTTATTTCTGTGACAGAATAATACAGAGAAAACCTCAGTCTGGATCAAAAGATTGACAGAAACAAATAATCTTTACAACAAACAAAATAAATAGAAACTAAAATGGTCCTTCAAGTAGATTTTGATCCTTTTTTAAGACCGGACCCAGAGGTGACGGTTGGTATTTTCGTAGTGATTTATGAAACTAAAACTAAAACAGAGTGATTTTTTTGTGAGGGGTCTCTGGGCGGTTGGTAACCAGCCTCACAGCAGACGTTCAAGGAGGTCAGAGGCCGGATCCTAGAGACTTTAGAGATCCCTAACTTTCCCTTTTAAAGGTCAAAGTTCTCACGTTATCTAACGAAGCTTCAACGTGTTCTCCAAAGGTCACAATTTTAATCCGTCCACACTTTGGTTTGGAACCAAATAGCTGCTGAGTTCAGTCCAGTCGGGCTCTGCTGCGTTTTGTGTTTGGTGCTAATTAGCCAATCTGTTCACAACAACACAGATTCTTGTTACGGATTAGCACGTTAGCATGCTGGTGTTAGTGCAGCTTCACTGTGGCATGAGCATCACTGACTTCTTGTATTTAGCTTTGAATTGTACTAAAACTATTCTTATTTTTTTGATTGATTGGATTTCGTTTATCAATCACAACCGATTCACGTTCGCTTGTTCCAGCATCTCAGATGGGCTCATTAGTGTCACACAGAATGATGTTCTGATCTGTATGGCTACTTGTCTTGTCATTTAATGTGATTTTATTTTAATTGAAGTATAAAACTGATTTAGTCGGACAATCAATATGGAAGTCGCTGTTAGCTCCAGTTTGTAGTTTTGCTGTTTTGTGATATATAAATAAGGGATTTCTAACGTGTCATCTTCTCCTCAGGCGGCAGAAGGTCCTCGTGGGTGAGAAACTGGACAGTGTGGACGTATTTCCGAGACTACTTCCCAGTCAGGGTGAGTAAACGTGTCGTGATCCTGGTGTCCCATTGCTAATGGATCCAGCCTTAACCTTGACAAATCTGGAGCAGAGCAGAGGAATTAGGGCGTATGGAACAAAACCTGCCATTTGTTGGTGTCAGATAAAAAGTTATTATTGCACAAATTACCAGGAGTGCAAATGCTCGACACCGTAGATAAGCTTATCAGTATCAGCTGTGCGCTCCGGGCTGTCGCTGCCGATTGTGATGACGGCCTGATGCTGGTTGGGAGTTTTAGACTTTGCCCTGCTTGATAGTCTAAGAAGCAATGCGAAGCGTTTTTTCATCCCTCGGTGTGGTTGAGCGTCGTGTTCGGGGCAAAGGAGAGTGTGTTATCACCGCCTGGCACTGGCGCTGCACACAGCGGGTGGCACAGTAGCAGCACGGCTTAGCTGTCGCCCTGGAAGCAAGGAGTCAAGGTTGAAGTGTGTTTAAATGTTGGATATCTGGCATGTACTGCGTGATTCATTCGGCAGTCCTACTGAATCATAAAATTAGTCAGTTAGTCAATTACATCACCAGTAAAACACCTACCAATGACTGGGATCAGCATTTTTAGTCCTTTTCTAAACAACAAATCCAAACATTCTGGTCCCAGGTTCACCAAAGAAGTGGTTTTTAAAAATCTTGGCAAACTGTCCTCAAATGTATTCATAGCCTCCCATTAAAGAAGGAAAAAACAGCTTCAGTCACTGGAATAATAATTTTTAAAATTATTCTTTTCAACTACAATTCAAAAGCAATGTCTTATTTCACTAAATTATAATTTAGCAAATTTTTATTTATTTTTACTTTTTCCAGTTTATAGTTATTTGAGTGACTTTTGTGAATTTTGCCTTTTTTTTTTAATTGGAAGGGGACGACTGTGTATTTCTGTTTCATCTGAACAAAACAAGACATTTGATGACATTCCAAAAATATGTTTTATTTCATTATTTTTCTGATAACAATTGTGTATAAACGCTACAAATGTCTGTATTTGGTCAACTCAGCAACAAGAAAAACACAAAATCCTCATGTTTGAGAATCTAGAAATATCAACTATTTGACATTTTTGCTTAAAATTGGACTAAAATCTATTCATGTCCTGTCGAAACTCTACAGCTGTAATTAGACAGTATGATTTTTCAGTTAACATAAACACACAAGAAAGCCGCTGATGTAAATGAGCCTTACAGAAAAGTAACAGAATATAATTTAATCAATGTTCTTCTGTTAATGAATGATAATAATAAGGATTTTTTTGTTGACCCTTCAGGGTTTTAGACTTTCATGTTTAATTCCGTTGTTTCTCCACTTTATGTGACACTAGTGGTACCAAAGCAACCCGTAGACACCGACTGTTTATCTGGATAAAGCAACTCAGTGTGAGGAGAAAGGCTTCCTCTGCCCAGGTGTTGATGAGCTTATGTGCTGCACTGAGGGAAGTTTATTTGTAGAGCGCCTTTTAAAAGCACTTCAGAGTGCTTAGATGCATTAAGGTGAGATTTAAGGCGATATAAAAAGGCTTTAAAACGGTAAAATATAATATAAAACACTGATTTAAAATAACTGCTGGTAACAGAAACGCTCTAATCCCTGAGAAATGGTGCAGATCTCTAGTTTTCTGTAGGTTTGTTCCAGATATGGGACCGAGCAGATCTGTCCCAGACCACCAGAGAGGTCTGGATGGTTCCTAACAGAGCAGCAGATCAGGCATATATATTCTGACTTTAAAATCAATTCTGTAACAAACAGGATGTCGGTTGTAGAGAAGTGGAGTGACGCGATCAGCTGTCCCCGCTGGACCTTGTTCCTCATATTGATCCGTACTGTTTGTACCATGCTGCCGTTTGTCTTGGTGCTTTGATACCATCACTTGTTTGTCACACAGACTCTTAATGTCACTCTGTGCTCGTGGATCTCCTGTTTTAGGAGTTTTATTTTTGCTGCTATACATACATGAGCCACAGGTTGTTCTTAGATTTATGTCAACGTGAAGTTTTGGTGTGTGCATGAAGTCACTTTAAGTAGCTTCTTGCTGTTTTTCTGGCTCAAAAAAAACAAATTTCTGGAGTCATCAATTAGTTAAAGGGCAGACTTTCTCTATCTAGCACAAGTTTATGACTATTATTTATGAGTTGGAAGCCAGCGGTCAAAGTCTGAGCCAACGCTCAAGTCCAAGTGAGGAGGACTATAGGAAGTGTGACGCTGCTGCACCTCCCCTGGTCCCGCTGCGACCACATCATCATCTTCCAGTCCCGCCGCGCTACGGGGACCTTGAGTGTGATCTCCTTTGCTAATGTGATTATGCAACCGCTGTGTTTGACCAGCTACTAAGGGAACGCTGTGTACACATTGTGATGGATGTGAGTCTACAGCGCAGGTCAGGGCACTTCTTATGGGACTGAGCAGTTTTATAGCTTGAAACTGTGAGATTGAAATAATAGTGACGATAAAAGTTCCCTGCTGCCAGCCTGAACAGGTGTGCAACACGCACACTGTGTCATCATTTTATGACTGCGCTCGGGCAGAGGAAAGTCCTGTCTGGTTTCAGCTGATAAGGATGTCCTAGTTTTACTGAAAACAGATGATCGTCTATCATGTCGACTAATTCTTTAGTGTTTACAATTGAACATGACAACTAGAGCAGCCATGCAAATACATTCATTTACAGATTAATTGAAAATGTCAGACAGAAAGTGGATATAAGCCTGTTAAAGAACAGATATTTGAGTGTGCTGATGGGATGAGGCGCTGCAGCAGCACCGTAAATCACTGCATGGACACATTTTAAAGGTGATTGTTGAGCATTCTGTTGCCTAATGAACAATTTCTTCATTATTTAACTAGTTAGTAGGTTTACTGGTATTGATTTATAGTCCTTTTTTGGAGCAAAAATGATCTTCTAAACGTGAAGACCTGCTTTTTTTGGTATTAAAACCGTTGTAAATAAAATATGTTGGACTGTTGAGTCAGTCAAGACATCATGTTGGGCGTCAGGAGTATTTTGCATTGTTGTCTCGTCCTCTAAAGCTACTGATGAATGAATAAAAAAGAAAGGAATGGCAGACAAATCAGACAGTAAGAACAAGTATAGAGGATTAAAATTGACAAAACAGAAATGAGTAAAAAAACATGAACAGGATTAGTATAAACTGTCATTTTCATTCGTAATGAGCATTCGTGGAGTGGCTCTGAGCTTCCTGTGGCCATGTTTCTCACCAACATGACTTACATTAAGTATTCCCTACTGCAACTGTGCCCCCTTCAGTCAGTAAATCATCCTGACGTTGTTCCTTTTGTGCTATTGTCTTGTAGCTAATTAAAACCCACGACCTGCTGCCCAGCCGGAACTACATATTTGGCTACCACCCCCACGGCATCTTCTGTTTTGGGGCTTTCTGCAACTTCGGGACGGAGGCCACGGGCTTCTCCAAGAAGTTCCCCGGCATCAAGCCCTCCCTGGCCACCCTGGCGGGAAACTTCCGCCTGCCCGTCCTTCGAGACTACCTGATGTCTGGAGGTGAGACCGTTTGGCAGCCGTGACGTCTTGTTTGAGTTCTTCAAATGTCTGATAACTGTATCTGTCCCTGCGCGGGCCTTTGCCCTGTTGCACAACTGCAATAGCCTGTGTTTACTTGGATGTGCTGAGTCCAGTGATTTATAGAGCTTCAACTGTTCTGAGGGGCTGTTTGCTCTTCAGGCTTCATCTTTGCACTTAGATACTGTATAGATTCTCTCCGAGGTCACTGTAGGTTATTGTACACCGTGTACATGTCCTTGGTGGGCAGCTCTCATTGGCTTAACTTCTTTGTGTAATTTGCACCAATCATTTGTTTTTTGAAAACTATGCTTGATTTATATTTAGTTTTTTTGCACATGCTAAACAGTTTGGTTCTACT
>NW_007578225.1:269853-321219 GCF_000690725.1 Stegastes partitus
TCGCAGGCATCTGTCCAGTGAACAAAAACTCCATCGACTACCTGCTGTCGCGTAACGGAACAGGGAACGCCGTGGTCATCGTCGTGGGAGGAGCGGCAGAGTCTCTGCACTGCGCGCCCGGCATGAATTCTGTCACCCTGAAGAACCGCAAAGGCTTCGTGAGGCTGGCCCTGCAGAAAGGGTGAGCCGGCTGCACCGCATTCACACACGACGACACGTGCACTGTTCAGGGAAATAAACAAAATCTGTTGCGTCGATGTAAACGTCTCCGCGCTGCGGTGAGTCACTGGACTGAATAAATCCGAGATTATTACTCCCAGAAAGTTTTAAATTACCTCACAGGGAGCGTTACCAAATCTTTTATGAATGTGCCGTGTTGTCCCCCCCAGTGAGGCTCGGTGCTCCCCGTGGCACCCAGTAGTTCTTTAGAAAGGTCAGACTGTGTGAGCTGGCATTGGGCTGCCCTCAGCTGTGAATTAATCTCTATTACAAACTGCACTGCGGAGGGAAGTAGCCTTGGTTTGTCTCACAAACCCAAACAAGCGCGATTCCTTTTCAAATGCAGCTGAGGATTATCACATGCACCAGTGTCCAAAGGAGCTTAAAGGTTTGTAGGAAAGACGTGCCGTTCTTCAGACCTTCGTTCATAACAAACTGGGTTGGCATTCCAGCTGATATAAGCCTGCTGTATGAATTCAGGTCACTTTTGGATTCACTTCCTGGCACTTGTAATGCTTGTGAAATAGAAAAAATGTTCCCACCAGCTGATTAAGAGGTTGTTTGATAAATAAAAAGGTGTCTTCAGGTGTCTGTCTTTGCAGATGAAGGTAGATTTAATGAACGTCACTGCAGGAGGCCTCCTGGCTGCATAACACCTTTTATTACCGTTATCGCTAATATCGGGAATCTTGGCCGTCACCCACAATATTATTGAGTATAAAATGTCAGTGCTTTCCCAAACAGTCTGCCTACGTGACCCACTGAGTCGGGGCAATTAGCAACGCATTAGGCCAATTCACTGACCCCGTTCGTGTGATAGTTATTTCAAAGCCAGGGGATTTACAGACACGACTGTAATATGAATAATCTAAGCTTTGTAATCAAACAAGTCTGGAAAGTTTCAGTTAAGAGGAAAGTGAAGATTTTGTTATGCAGCAGTTTTCTAAAAAAAAACAAAAAAAGAGTCTCCACCGCTTGCTTCTAATAGTGTTTTACTGACTTATTTGGTGCTTTGGGATATTAACATACAAATGAACATGGATTAAACACATCAGCGCCTTGGATATCTCTCTGTATCCGGCAGCATATTTACATTTTTAATCAAAGGTACAAAAAAATCTTGGTCATGCATTGACAGTATTTGTGCAGTTCCTCTTACTGCCAGTAGGAGGAGACAAACGTCCCCCTACGTCAGGTTTAAATGCTGCTCTGTAACTTAGGTTTCTTCTTCTGTGCTCCCTCAGCTCTGACCTGGTTCCGGTCTACTCCTTCGGGGAGAACGACGCCTACAAGCAGGTGATCTTCGAGGAGGGAACCTACTGGAGATCTGTGCAAAAGAAGCTACAGAAGATCTTAGGTTTCGCCCCGTGCCTTTTCCATGGATGTGGCCTCTTCTTTGGCAACTCCTGGGGCATCGTGCCTTATGGGAAACCTATCACCACCATAGGTGAGGGTTGGTTTGAGTGTATGGTCAGATTGTTAGAGGTACAGATCAGGGTCATTCCTCTGCTGTTCTAGTACAGTTTACTGGAGGACACTGACCAACAAACTGGTGACAGATTAACCGGACAAAGTCAATATTTGCAGAACGTTTTTTCTCAACCTCTCCTCTGTTTTTGTTACAGTTGGGGAGCCAATCACAGTGCCAAAAATCGAGGATCCAACTGACGAGACGGTGGATCTTTACCATTCAATGTACGTCAAGTCCCTCCAGTGCCTTTTCGACAAGTTCAAGACCCGCTTCGGCCTGAAAGAGAGCGACGTCCTGTACATCCAGTGAGAGGACGAGGCCTCCTCTCGGTTTCCCTCCCATTCCTCGTCCAACCTCGGTGCACCGTTTATCTCTGAGCTGCAAACTCTACGTACGTTTGCTAAAGAAACCTTTGCTCACCGTGTCGTCTCTCACACAAACACACAAACACACACTTTTCAGTGGACGGCAGGTTTGAAGAACAGTGGCCTCTCCCTGCTGCTCCCGTCCGGACAGAGTTACGCCAAACCCCACGTCAAAAAGTGTGCCTTTTTCTCGTTTCATTTTCTATTTTGTCAATGAAAGCATCGAGTTTGGACGTGGTCGCCGGTGCAGAGGGGAGGTGAACTCCACTAGATGGAGCTGAAAGGCAACACGCAGGACTTCAAAGACGTGCCAATGTTTTCTTTCACCCACGCATTCACACACTTCTCCATAAGCTCTATTACATGCAAAACGCACAAACAATGCAAATGGAAGGTACCGCTTTGTTATCGGGGCCATAAACCCAAAGGTTAATTGAGCCAAAGACGTATGTTGTCCCCCACACATGCATTGATTTCTACTGTATGAATAGTGAACGTGGAGGAATTCTGCAGGGTGAATGCACAACACGCGTGTGCCTGTGATTGTATGAAGCCATAAAGTATTAATTCTATTCCGTAGAGAGGAAAAGGCCTATTTCAGCGCTTGTCCCTCGACGAATATGCACTTTTTGTATTGCCGATTACCCTCTGAGGTATCAAGAAAACTGCCTTTGATAAGAGATTTTCTTTTCCGTCCCAAGACAGTCATGCTTGGCTTGGCCTGGCTTGGCTTGGCTTGGTTTCCCTCCTACTTGGTGTCCAGGTCTCGATCCGAGCGGACGCGTCTCATCTATGCAGTGAAAGCTACGAGGATATTTTTTTTTGTATCTCTAAAGCCTTTTGAAAAGTTTCGAGCTGCAGTAAAAGAAGATAATAGTTCTGCAGGTGATGTTTGATGATTCCAGTGTTCAGGCTGATTATACCAGGGGTGATAATTGGAAAAGAAGAAGAAGAAAGGGTTACGGCTGATAATTCCTCTAGAAGTGATAAGTTATATTTAAGGATGTCACCGGTACTTTTTGTAAGAGTATGTGTATAGAATCTATCCTGGGAATCATCAGAATAGGAAGGCTTGGGTCATGTTGATGGGCGTGAAGATGGGCAGTAATGAGGTTGTTCTGGTTTCACCGTCGTGACTTCTGAAGAGCAGTGTAATCCCTGTGCAATAAATGTGGTAGCAATGAACAGCGAGACTCGTCTGTAAGATGAATGACGTCATTTGTCTGCCGATATTTAAATTAAACTTTTGTATATTTTCAGAAGGAGACGTGTGTGTGTTGTCGTGTTTGTTTTTTGGAGAATTTTCAACACACATTGTTGGGAAATAAACCCGCAACGTACATGTTCAGCCTAAAAAAGCAGTTATCAGATATCACACATTCAGTATTTAGTACTGAAGCACCAGCACGTCACTTGTTTACACTGATGAAATGTCTAAAAACCCCAAGACTGCATTGTTTCCTGATCTTTTTCTGCACCTTGATTTATTTATTTTACCAGAATTCACCCTGGTTAATCTGATATCTGTATAAATGCTGACATCTCCACCAAATACAAAATACAAAACTGTCTCATCAGTAGGTGACAAAGGGTCTGACATTCACAAAACTACACCTGGAAATGGTAGAACACAGGCTCACAGGTTCTTTACGACCCACAAACTGTGCTTCAATCATTTTTTGGATGTTTGAGCTTCACTGTGCAGATTCAGAGTCGACTGAAAGAAGAAAACATTTCTCATCTAGTCGCAGCAGCATTTTCAACATAACAAGCAGTTTGGAAGCCAGGCTGCTCCAACTGACAACTTACACAAGCGTGATGTGTAAACCTGAAGCCTGCACTGAACAAACACTGAGGACAGAC
The DNA here is from genome assembly GCF_000690725.1 of Stegastes partitus. Classification (NCBI taxonomy): domain Eukaryota; kingdom Metazoa; phylum Chordata; class Actinopteri; family Pomacentridae; genus Stegastes; species Stegastes partitus. Next base: position 273,772 of record NW_007578225.1, read on the forward strand.
TTTCAGCGACATCAGAGAAATCCTGTATGGAGTAGTTAAACTTTTAAGATTTAAAATACAAATTGCACACTTCTAGATTCAGAATTTTTCCAATTAAAAAGAAGGTTTAGATATTATCGTAAAAATTTGGAATGAGATAACGTTTTAAATTTAAAAAATAATATCAAAGTATTAGTCACAAATATATATGTAATATATGTGCATATGAACAGGCCTGGAGCGGTTGTCTCAGTAAAACCACGGCTTAAAAATACTCCATTTTAAATTTCACGAGTCTAAATGTACGTGTCTGAGTTTTAATGGAATGTATTATTAGTTAAAGTGGTCACGATTCAGATTGTTTCCCTTCACAGTGTTGTATAATCGATGCATTGACATGTAAACTGCAATTTCTTTGGTTGTGTTGGAGCAAATCCTAACCACTTAACAAATTTAAAGGGTTATTTAACAGACAACAAAACGCTATAACTGTGAACTTGTATAGTGTAGCAGCTGGTAACTGTAGTGTACTTTATTTTCCACTAAAATGTGGTTGCAAACAGACTAATGAATCTATAAAGACACTGGATCTGATGCAAACACAAAAAAACAGACAAACAGCAGAAAGAAATCAATATGCGTAGTAAAGTCTGTCGGCCCTGTAGAAGCTGTGGCTGCTGCAGCCGCCTGCTGGCTGCTTAACATTCTGCAGTCGGGCTGATCAGCACGACTCACTGCTGCTCAAATGCAGACACTGGTGCATTTACACTTTAGGATTTATGTTTTATTTTACCCAATACCTAATGTTTCTACATTATTCACATGTTTGACAAAAAACAGATGATTAGCTGATTCTAGTTTTAAAACAGGTGTGACAAATAATCAGCAGTTTGGTGTTCACACTATTCTGATTATGGATTTATTGTTTTTAAGCAAGTATGTCAAGAAACACAAGAATTATTCTTACATTTTAAATGTCTCAGATTTGAAAAATAAAAAAATCTTTATTTTATTACACAGCAAACTGAATACTTTGGGGACATTGGACTATGGAGTAGTGTGAGTGCCAAAGTACAAAAAATAAATCAATAAAAGAATAATAAAATAAAAGTGGAAATAAAAAGAAAAATTAATAAAATAAAAATAAATAGTGTGACAATGTATAGCAATATTAATCAAAACTGCATCCATAAAAGAAAAGAAGAAATATAAATACAAATAAATAAAATAATAATAAAATTTTTTATTTTTATTTGTCTTTATTTATTATTTATATTTATTATTGTTATTTTTGCTTCATTTATTTTTAGATTATTTTTTATTTTATTTGCATTTTTAAATAATGTTTCCATGTTTATTTTATTATTCTTTTAGTGATTTATTTTTGTAATTTTGCACTCTCATTACTCCATATTGGACTTTTAGATCGAAAACAACACTGAGTGCAGGACTTTGGACTCAGCTTGGCAAAAAGTGTTTCTTTTGCTTTTTTTTTTTGCTGCTGACATTTTCAGACCTGTTACACAACATTATCCTTAATATTTAATCCATAAGGAAAATCTGCCGGTCCTTACAGATTATACTGTTTGACATAGTTATAATTAGCTCTGTCTGAAACACATTAGTTATAACACTACCTATATATACATTCATCAACAATAATCCAACAATTTAGCAGAGTTTAATATCCTTTTTTAAAAAAAAATATATTATTTCTCTTTATGATCCATGGGTCATTAACCATTGCACTGCTGCACCATGAGAAACGTTTAAATGTTGTTGGGAACTGCACAGCAAGCATCTTTAACGGAGACCACAGTTCAGACACTGATCAGATGTTGCATATGTTCTCTTGGAAGCCGCCCCTTCTGTCTGCCGTCAGTTCCTGGTTTAACTTTTTGCATACTTGCAGCACAGCGGCACGAAGTTGGCAGCCCGCACCACATAAATGGGAATAGGTTTCGTCAGTTTCTCTTCTGGCTTTACTGGAAGTTACCAGTGAAAACGGCCTGGATGCCACCGTTCAACTGTCACCTGCATGTCACGCTGCACGATGCAACTTCCTCATATTTTGCAGCTTTGACAGATTTCAACGGACACTCGCCTCATCCTGGAAGATAAACAGATGAGGCGACCAATGGCGTCGCGAGTTTTCAGCCTCAGGCGCCGCCTTTTTGTGACGGACGTTAGTTTGGTCCAATCAACGGCCGAGGTGTCGCCCCTCCCAGCCGGAGACGGATTTCCGAACCGAATGTAGCCGAATAGCCTGGACTTTGTTTACGTCCCGCTGGTTAGCTGACAGCCGTTGTAGCGCTTCGCCCACACGAACATCCGTGTTTGCATGTCTCTGCTGGCTGCTCGGAGCTTCGTGAACTTTTAGCCCAAGTATTTCGAGAATGGGATGTTTTGTTGAGTGAGGGGGGACCCGCTAGATGCCGACAGGAGGATGAACTCCATCACCGGTCGGGTTCTTGCTCTCCCTGCCGCCTCTGTCACCAACTCTGGAGCTTCATCCTCTCGAGCCTTACATGTGGAGCTCACGTCCCAGCAGGTAAATACAGACTCTCTGGGCTCATGTCGGCTTCATCCACGTTCGGGTGAACTCAGGGAAACTTGGACTGGCCTGCCTTGATGTGTTCTGTACTAGTTCACAGCGTCAGTTACAACTGCTGCCTGCAGACACACGATAGGCCTGTCAGACTAGCTAGCTAGCTAGCAGCTGCTAGCTTGCAGTTAGCTAGCTTACTGGAGATAAATGGAAGTGGAGTGACACCCCAGACAAACTGAAACCACTTAGGCTGGCGTTAAACACTTCTGAGCCCGGCGTTTCTAGTGTGCTGTCCTGTCCTTAAACACATATCTCATGCTACACATTCAATTGTGTGCTTGTGTAGCATGCTTCTGCTAATGCTACCTAAACTTGACGTTGTGTTAGCACGCAGGTGACAGCTCAGGGGAAGGGAGACCGGAGCAAACACTATGTCGTTTTAATTAAGGGTAAACTATCTCATACAGTGTTTTGTAACATGATTTCAAACATGTCCAGACCATATGATAAATCCATCAATGCTTACTTAAGCCAGAGAATTCTTTGGAAGTTGGAAAATTCATGTCTTATTCATTCATTCATTCATTTGAAAACGACGTGTAGAAAGTTGACAGCTCGACCTCAGACCGGGACATTGTTCTCTCTCATCTCCATCCCTGACACTGTGTTACTGCAGGATAGTATTTGTAGTGGAGGAACATGCCAGCTGCATTTATGAATATATCTTTAGGTTGAGTCATATGAATGTTATCCAGCTTTTAAAGCCAATATCTGATCTGCACACAACATCCAGCGAGTCCAACATCTTTATGCATTCTTGGACTTGCTTCCGCTATTATCCTGCATCAAACCTCTTCACTCTAAATGTCTACAGTCTCCTTCCAGTGAAGCCGAGTGCATCCCATCTCAGATTCATGCAGCAGCTTGTTTTGCATTCTTGCATACGGTTGGGATTCATAATGTGTGTGTCACTGACGCAGCATCAGGTTCAGCTTTCACAATGGCTTAGTGCATCATAGGTACACAAAGATAGTTACACATAAAAACATACACTGGGACTGGAAGTTTTATTTGTTTAATGTACTTCGTTGACCTTTAACTGTCGGCTTTAGTGCATTAGTTTGACATTTGTGTTCAAACAGTTAATTTCAATAATGTTCTGTTCTTACTGATGGTGATGCCTGATTATCTGACACGCTGTATTTCTTGTGGTTATGTGGTGTTAATTGAGGAAAATCATGCTGTAATTTATGCGAACATTTTCCCTCTACTTGCTCTTTAAAGGATCGGTCAACACACATTGCAAAAAAATGTGTGTTTTAAACTCTTAGCCCTGGGGGTGCACGGCCATGCAGATAGTCTCAGCTGCATGTGTTTAGACTTCAGGTTATCTGCCTTTCAATCTCCTGCAGATGCACCAGTACAACAGAGGTGAATGGGCTGTTGTTTCCCAGTGCTCTAAGAACTTATATTTGAAAAACTCATGTGCGAAGAAAGAGCAGCAAAAATGTTCTGATCTCATTTGAAAAAAATAAAGTTGTTGACACGAACTGTTTTGAAATAGAATCGCTGTATATTAAATCTCACTGTTACTGACTTTTCTTTTGAGTTTTTAATCTTTAACTTTGCTTAATGCTCATGTGCCGGCTCACGTGGTTGATGTCTCTCCAGTGATGTTGTAAAGGCCTGAGGACGTTACAAATGCACGTCTGTGCAGTTTGCTAGTACGAGAGCTAAAGTGCATTTTACAGGCGCACTAATAGGAAATAAGGAAATACAAACATCAGCTAAATGCCTAAATGTATATGTAGAAGTATCTTTCCAAATTTAATTGAGTTTAAAAGTGTATATTTTCCTGTACACTTTGCTGATTCCAAAGCAAGACATTGTTCCAGCAGCAGTGGGTCAGTAGGACGGGACCACATACAGGTGTTGTGGGTGCTTTGCTGTGTTGTTCATTTATCAGAGGTAAACTTTCTGACCAATCACAGGTATTGATTGGCTTTGGACTGACTTAGATTTTCTGGTCTCTGCCTCGGTAAAGAAAATTGTTTGCTTTGGGGAAATTGTAGGAAGTTAGAAGTGTTAGATTTTTGAATTTTCAAAATGTGTAATTGTGTCTACCATAAACATTACTTTACAGAAAGTATAGTAATTTGTGTTTAGTAAAAAAAGAAGGTAGGAATCTGTGATTTTATCCCAAAGATAGCTGAAGGTATGTAGTGATAAACACAATGAATTGGATCTTAAGTACTAAACAGAGTAGTAAGAATGTATGAGGTTACTGGAACAACATGGAGTTCAGAAAAATACCTTGAGGCTGTGTCTGCTAAATTTAACAACAAGTGAAAAGATTGACCTTATACTGACATTAACTATGGTTAAGTCTGCATTGGTTGTAACCAGGGCTGCAAGGTGGCTCGGTGGTTAGCACTGCCGCCTCGCAGCTAGAAGGTCACTGTCCCCGTGAAGACACCCGGGATCTTTCTCCAGTCTCCATGTTCTCCCCGTGCAGCCTGGGTTCTCCGGGTTTTCCGGCTTCCTCCCACAAGTCCAGAAACATGTTGAGGTTAATTGGTGATTGTAAATTGTCCGTAGGTGTGAATGTGAGTGTGCTTGGTTGTCTGTCTCTAAGTGTAGCCCTGTGATAGACTGGTTACCTGTCCAGGTGAACCTGCCTTCACCCTGAGTCAGCTGGGATAGACTCCAGCCCCCCATGACCCTAGTGAAGATTAAGGTGTAGAGATGATGGATGGATGGTTTTAACCAGGTGTAGCTCGTATATTAATTTAGTTTCATGATCAGATTTATGTAGTTCAGTTTCACCAGCTTTGATTTACTTTGTCCAGTCCAGTTTCTTATGGAGTGGAATGTCTGAAGGGTCAGGAATTGCAGATGTTCAGGCCGAGACTTGTGACCATTTAATCTCTTTGTCACACTAGTCACTAATCACATACCACAATCACACCCATTTGATCATTTTATAACACGTGGTCAACTTTTTTGCGACCAAACTTTGATCTCTGCCGGAGCTCGCGGCCTATAATCAGGGCTCAGATATTTGTGTCGTCGAATTTCCGTCACAGCCGTTTCCCCCTCCGCATTAGCCCATTCAGAAATGTGCGCTGACATTTTTCAGGAGGGGGGTTAAAAGTCCCCAGCAGAACAATCAGTTTTGTTGTTTCTGAGGTCCCTAATCATATAGGGAATCCCATGACTTAGATTTGGCCTGCGTATGGCTGCAGGAGGGAGGCTGGGCCGGCCGGTCAGCAGAGAACTTGTGCTGTGGTGACGTGTTTGCCTGAAGCAGGTCACCAAATGGCATCTGTGTGCCTCCTCTGTTTCCCCACAGTCACACTGCCTTTACAAGCCTAATTTATTTTACACAGAGATATTAGATTTTTACCAAAGTGGATTTTTGGAAGCAGATCCTGAAGTGTTCAAAAATGCAGACGTTAAGTGTTGTGTAGAGATTCACTAATGAATTATGTAATGAACTCATGTTTGTGAAGGATATCTTTGCCTCGTTGGCTCACTGTGATAAAAGAAAACATCTCTGTAGAGCTAAAAAAGTTGGGCGTTTCTCATGTGACTGTCATGCCTCCCTGGTTAGCTGCCTGTTTAATTCTACCATGAAGATGTCATGCGTCTATTATTTGAACATCTCGCAGCTGTGCATGAGAAATAACGGCTATTTTAGACGGTTTCTATATCGGACAGACAATCTGATGCTGTATTGATCTCTGCCTCTTTTTGCTCGTCCTGGGACCAAGATTGTATTTGCCAACCACCACCACCACCACCACCAAATGAAACCCAACAGCTCTGATGTGAGTTATCTGTTGTCAGTGTTTCCTCGCTTAGCCTTCATCTCTTTCTGTGCTCTCTCTCCTGCCAAACAGAGACGGTTGCGTCATCTCCGGAGCATCGCAGCCAGAAACATCGTCAACAAGAATGGCTCCCCTCTGCTGGACACTTACTTCACCCTCCACCTCTGTGTCGGAGAGCGCATCTCTAGAGGTCAGTGCTGACACGCCTTCCTCGCACACTTGAGGCCCTGCTGCTGCTGATGTTATTCTGTGATGTCACTCCTTTAACTTGCATGAAGAAGATTTTAAATGAACTTTAAAGCAACAACTTTTACTGTGCACATTGTTTTGTAAATTGATCGCAGATAGTTAGTGATGGCAAAGCTGTCATTGTCTCAGATAGTAAAATTCAGTATTGTAGTGTTATAATTAAGTATGTTTCGAGCTGTTATGTATTCTGAATCTGTATTTTGCACTGAGCCTATGATTCTGTTTCGTATTTTCCTACTGAGAACAGCGTATGTCCTTGAAGATAATATGGCCGGTGAGAACCGGTTCACACACTTGGAGACAGCAGAAGCTCCTCTGTTCTATCAGATAGGATTGTTACTTTAGCTACACGCCGTACCAACAGCATCCACACATGCTGCTACCAAATATCAAGGACGTGGACAGAGCGCGGAAGAGGTATGCCTGTCCACGCCATTGGTAACTGGCCGATTAAACTCGGGAGCGTACAAATATTATCTATGTTCGGGGCCAAGAACATAGCCCAAGAAGATATCTGTAACCTGGAGCCGAAAAACCTCAGTTCAGCTGGACATGAGATTCCTCTCTGTCCCTCTGAATCCAGCGCTGCAAAGCTTTACCTGTGACCTAAATAAATTCTACATCTGAGAACTGAAGATTTCTCCGGCTTGTTCTTGGGCTTGTTCTTTAGTTGGGCTTCCAACTAAAGAATCGGGTCTAACAGTAGTAATCCAGTCCAGCTGAATCTTAAGGACAAAGGACACTCATTTGAAGACAACAGATTTTGGCCTGCAGGGAGGACTGATGGTTTGAGAGAGGGGTCAAACTGGAAAGACCGTCCCTCAACAGAGGTGGAGGTCTGAGGCGTCATCTCTCACCTGTTCACAGTTCAGTCCAAAGATCTCTCCCCAGGAAGATGAACCCGCATCCACACCTATCCACAAAGACCCTAACGAACCCCATTGTGGCCGGGGGAGCACTAACGACTCGGAGAGGAGCAACAAACCCCCAATTGAAACCAAAACTCAGGTGTTAATGGCTCCTTTAGGATATCAGTATCTGGAACTCCCAACTAGTCAATCAGAGCTGATGAAGCCTCTTGGATGAGAGGTGGAACATCTTCAAGGAACTCAAGCAAGTCCAGTTGCTACGATTAATCCACGAGAATAACCAGGACCTGGAGGACTGGGAATTTTAGAAACTTAGGCTAGCATCTGTAAACACAGCATTTGTTTCCCAAAGCTGATGGGGCCGAGCCATTAACCCTGAACCTGTGACAAACTCTTTTTAGAGTTAACTTTTTTAGATCTCCCGGTTATTAATCTGAAAGTACCCATAATCCAGTGGTGTTCTCACTGTGTGTGGAGCAGGTTTAAGGGTTTAATCTAGATGACATTATCTCCACAGTATTATGTCCAAATTAAATCTGAGCTGAGCTTTTGTGAGTTATATTTTAGGGTAGATTTACTCCTTGTTGATAGCGCTCGAGGTCCTTCTTTTAATCCAAATTCTTTTGTGTCTTTTCAGATTTTTACAAGAGTGAGGTCATACGAGACTCACTGGTGAGTACTTCTGTCAACCTTGTGGGATGGGTTAATGATGTTGTCGTTACCGGCAGCCTGCTGCTGAACCGTGCCTGTACACTGATCATTATATGAGGTGCTGCGATGTGGGAAGACAAGCTTCTTGTATTTTATTAATTCAGTTATGACTGGCGTGTATACCTGCTGCCTGTGTGGTAGTTTAGCCACCTCTGGACTTGTTTCCCTTGAACCTTATTCAAACATTACAGTCACTGCGATGTGCTGTGAAACATGCTTAGGTGAATAAAATGTGAGTCTTGCATCAACATGATTAAATACGATACGTGCTTCTCTGGTGCAACTTTCTTTCTTGGCTGCTAAGCATCAGTTCCTTGTGTAAGTGGCCCAGCTGTATACTACTACGTGAGCTTTGGCTGTTTCCACTATTATTTGCGTGACAGAGGCAGCTCTGCATGAAGCTATAGAAGCAGCCAAGGATAGCAAGCAATTACTGTCAGGCTTACTGCCGAGTCATGAGCTGACCTAAGCTGGTTTCCAGGCGTACTGTTTAGTACCCTCAGAAGACAAACCGTATAATGCTCTGCAGGAGTCATGACTCCTGTCATCTCCCTGCCGAACTTCCTCCTGTTGAATCTAACATCCCTGCTGACATTCGTTCTCTAGTATTTCGTCTCCTTCCTGTCATCGTAGGTCTAAGGAAGTGTTTCCTGTTGGTCTTCCTGTTTTTGTTCTGACTGCGGTGCCCCTCTGCTTCCACCGCCGACTCTCACTAGTTTCATTTCCACCTCCCTCCATCCTGTGGATTGTACTTCTGCTTTTGGCATTCGTCTCCCGCGTGTCCTTGAAAGTGACCTATAGAGCAAGAGACTTTTCTCTCTGATGGCAGGAAATGGTACATAATTGAATAATATGAGGGAGCTATGATGCAGAACCAGTAGCCGTGCTGTCATTCTGGACGTTCAAGGACAGGGTGCAAACAGAAGTAGGGATCAGACTGGACGGATGATGTAGAGCAGGATCATTTAGTTACCTGGCAGTGGATAGGGATCACATTATGAACTTAACAGAAGTACCACACATATGTTATCTTTCAGATTTTGAGTTTAAAATCTTCAGCTTATTCCCAGAAGCTTGTATTGCAGTAGCTGCTTGTTACGTTTGCTTTTTTGGGAGAAAGATGGTCACAGTTGCACTAAACACAGTAAGTTTCTCTTTAGATTTGACGCCTAATTCTTCTCCTTAGCTGAGAGACTTGTGTAAAGATGTTCCACAGAATTCCTTAAAAAGTTTCCTTAATTTGGGAATAAACATTAAAGCATGTACTGCATTAAAAGAGATTTTACACAGTGGAAAAGTTTGGTGAGATTGTTTGTGTTCTTGTGCTTATGCGTGCTGTTGTCTAACAACGTTGGCATAGAGATAGTAAAAAAAATATGGCAAAATAAAAACCGACCTCATCAGAGGAGCAAAAGACTGAACATCTGGCACAATACAATAAAAAAAGTAAATGTGACCTGCAAATAACAGAAACCAACTAATGTGGGAGGAAACTGCAATTAAATTTATTCAAGAAGCCTGGAACTGTTCATTGTCGTTACTGATGACCATAAATTTGGCCATGTTGTGGTTAGAGGTACCTACGCTTATTTCTAAGCCTGTTTAACAAACCGAAACGGATTCCTTAAGCATAAAACCAAAACCGGAGAAAACCCTAAACACTTAAGTGATCATTTTAAGGAGAAGACTTCAGAGTGTTTTGTGTAATCAAACGTGGAATTCCAAATCATCACCGGAGTCGTTATGAATGCTGGATTAGCACTTAACTAAACAAGCCACTTTTTAGTAGTAATGTGCTCCTACTATGCTCGTTATCCTCACCAAGTGACTGCTAATCCTCACGTGTGTGCATGTGTGTGTGTGTTAGAATCCAACGTGGCGGAGCCTGGACTTTGGCATGCTCCCAGACCTCCTGGACACCTCAGTGTCCTGCTTCGTGGTGAGGATCTATGGAGGACAGGACGAGCAGTACCAGCCCCTCATTGAGTGGAAGGTCAACCTGGATGGCCTCAGATACACAGGACAGCAGGTCAGCAACGGAAAATGATAATAATGCTAAAAATGATGGCAGTTATTTGTATAATATACATTTTTAGCACAAAAGCCACCATGTTATCGAGGCCACATAGGGATAAGTTGTTAGGACAGTTGTCAGCTACACACGTCGTCTGCAAGATGTGCTTCATGTGTAATCAAAAACTGAATTAAATGTTTTACTCTCTCCCCTTAAGCTCAGACACATGTGGTGTACATGTTTCACTCCTCTACATGTGGTTCACATTGTCTTATGCTTATATATAATAATGGCTCAGTTTTGAGTTTTCATTTGCAAAGCACGAAACACAAAGCTCAAATTAGATAATAAAGAGCATCACAACATTTGTACGTGTTTAACCCTGAATTTTAATGATTGTTTCGATTGTTTTCAATGTAAAAATATATGCCTTTTGTGTTTGAAATACCGTATAGTAATGTAATAATGTGAATCCTACGTTCTTACAAGGTAAAATAATAATTATGACCCCAACATTTGCTTTTACTCACGACACCAAACCCTATTCCAGCCACTCAGTAAGTTTAATCATCCAAAACACATTAAACAGATGCAGTAGAACATAATGCATATAATAATTTCCACCAGTACAACAGATGCTCAGAACATTACAGCGTTCTGACACTAATCAGAAGTGTATGAAATCACATTTCTGCTTCCATTTTGACTCCATATATTTCTAATTTCTGTCAGAGGTGGTGAAGTAATCAGTAATTATAATGCAAAACTGTTCACCGCAACAATGATGTGATTCAGTAATGTGTATGGTCAATGTAAAGCCTTTAAACCTTCGCTGCACGTCTGTGTCGTGAGGACTGAAGACGTGATTCAGAGGACTGAGCTTTGCAGTTGAACATGTTGTGTTAAAGGTCAGAATGTAGCAGGACAGTCTGGCTCTTTGCATCAAAGGTTTTGCACGCTGAAGCTGTGAAAACAGTCAAAGCAATCTTTAAATACTGAGAAAGAAATTTGGTGCTGTTGCCATTCTTTCACAATGAGACTGCTCATAAACAGATAACACTGTCTCATGCACGTCCAGATGTCCTTTGTTCTCCCCGTCTCCGTCCTCACAATCAGCCTCTGCTGCCTCGCTTTGTCCACAGATTCGATCCAGAAATCCAAATGAGATCATATTTGGATTGAACGACGGCTACTATGCAGCTGACTTTGATCATAAGGTACAGCCTTTTGTCTGTTTTCCAAAGCTTTTGCATCATAATGGAAGAGCCAGTCCTAATCTCATTAGCTTTACGTGGACGTCGTTTGGCTGCCGCTCTGAAACGCTGACATGTGGCTGTTTCAGGATCAGTCGGAGCGGAAGAAAAACAGTCTGCTTCAGGTCGACCAGAGTTCAGTCAGGAACTCCTACAGCGTTTTCTCATTGCTCAGGTAAGATTCATGGCATGCAGCAATATTGCATTATATTATCATTTCATCAACTCTAGTAGCATGTATTGCAACATGACAAGGCAGCAGCCAAGTCCATCTCTTCTAGAGGATTTTCTATCATGCGTAGTGGATTACAGCACATCTTTTTTAACCATGTATGTCTTACAATAGATCCATCTTTTATCCTTTTTTTTTGTTCTAACTTTACTGCATAATTCATGTTGTGAGATCCTGTCTGTGTTGTGAATAGTAGTCTTGCGCATTTGCCGTCCAGCAGATGGTGCCATAGGAAAACCAACACTTTAGTCATTAATCGAGAAGCTCTGCTGGTCTTGATACGAGCTCACCAAGCCTGCAGCCCACCCTGTACTTCCTTAACTTAACACAACAAATATATAAAACATTTCAGGCACTTTATCATTTGGCCGGACTCGGGATTGGAAGCAGAATTAAAGAGGATGTCGACATGTTGTGAAATTGCTTGCAGTGTAATTTTGTGCCACAAGTAGGAGACAGAGATTTGCTGAGTAAGACGCTTGTTAAAAAGGGAACCCTGGTGCAGTAATTAGGAACTTGAGACATAAGGGAGTTCTGGCGTCTGTTGACAAACACAGACTAGTTGTTCTACATTTATATTTAAACGTGGTCGAATGTAAACACTGCTTTCAGAATCACCAGGGCTTCCCCCAAGGGGAACCCTCTGTTAACGTAAGCCCGATCACATAACGACCTAATTACAGCACGTTTTAACTAAAACAATTTATATTTGGAAGGTTCCCGTCAGACACCTCCAAAATAAGACGAGGATCCTGTCATTTGGAGCATTATGAAGGTTTCCACTAACATTTTCCGTCTATAGAAAGTAAATAGGGGGTCATAAATGCGCCAGAGGCCTTCGCTGTGTCAAGAAATAGGAGTTGTGCCAAAGCCCAATGAACTTAAACAGCACTTCCTCATCTAGAAGTGGTCGTGTTCTACGTTTATACGAGAGCAGATCATTACCTCCTCAACAGCTTGCAGGAGAAAAAGAACCCACTTTGAATCATAACTTTTATGACCTCTGCTCTGGCTTTTTCTATTATTGCAGCCTTCCTCCACATCCTCTTCTTTCTGTCCACACCCAGCGAGACTCTGCGGAGTTTAATACGCTCACAATTGATCCCCCTCTTTCCTCACACTGCTCTGCCTGCAGCTCTTCACCCCTGTCAGAGGTTTTCTTTGGCTTAGCGCACTCATATGCACATGGTTTATGATTATGCACTGTAGAATGATTCATTAGATATTGTACACTCCAGCAGGGATTACCCCCCACCCCCTCACCCCCTATGGTACATATCCATATATACTCTGTTTCTGTCTTCTTCAAAGTGCGTTAACTTTGCGGAGCATTCAGGTGGAGTGCCGCTCGTGGATGCATACGTTACATGCACCACGTCTTTCTTCATCATGAGGAATGGTGGTCTCCTTTTGTCGTTCTAATTCTTGGAATATTTGTCTTTGCGCTCCTCCGTGGACAGTGATGCATGTCCACAGGGGGAGAGCCGCAGTGTCAGACGCTCTCACCCAGCTCTCTCCCACTCTGTCTTGGCCCAGTGCAAAGCGTTTTTCTCAGCGCGTTGCTTTAATGGAAAAGGATGAGAGCTGCTTCGCCGAGAACGCGCTGATCTTGATTAATGACGGTAATTTGTCAGCAGATTCGCAGTCTCTTTCTCTGCCTGGCTCCGGTTGACAGCATCCTTCGCTGGTGTGAGGAACACGGTGATGTGGGCTAGCAAACACGACACGACTCAGACGGAGAGATGAAGAGGGAGCGTACAGATCATCAATCAGCAAACTTTTGTCTCTTTCAGAAAAGTGGAGATGGAGGGCAGGCCGCAGCCACACAGTGTGTATAGCTGGGCCTCTGTCTGGGTAGAAAAAAACGTTAGGGAGATGATCCAGCTGTTCAGAAATGCTGTTTGTTCTTTTTTTCTCCCCCTTTGGAGGCACTATTATTACAGGTTTGGATGTTACTCAACCTCCCAACTCCGAGGCTGGATGTGTGATCCCTGAGCGGGGAAGCATGATCTGATGGGACTTTGGAGATGCTAGTAGGATGTTTACAAAATGGAGAGGCAGCAGAAAGAGTGACAGAGTGGGTCACTGTTTCGGTTCATAACAGTCCAAGGTCATTTTCTGTTGCACAGGCATAATGTGTTCTTAAATGTCACATTGAAGTGGTCTGTAAGTGGAAATACTTGAGTGGCTCCTCTGTTCTTACTCGCAGCTCTCAGAAACCAGAGTTATTCACTTACTTCTCGACACTGAATAGTCTTTATAATGACAACAAACCCATTGTGGATGCTGAATATTAAAACAGTGGATCATGTGGCACATGGTAAGCATCATTCTTGGGGCAGAACTTTCACAGTTCAGTGCAGTGTCTCAAACTCCTGCAGCCTAAAGGGGAAACTTTCTTCTCTTCTTGATCAGAGCCACATGCTGCCTGATTTGCTTGTGTACGCTCCTACGTGGACTATGTGTGTATGTACAGTGTGCGTCAACAGAAGCGGTGCACGGTGATGGCGAAGCTCCATGGGGGGTCTCTAATGCCTCCAGGGACTGTCGAGGTGATAATGCTTTCCTGCAGGCAGCCCCTGAGGTCCGCTCGCCTGCTGTTTGGACACTGCAGCCACGGCTCTGAGCCGCAGGACGCCGTTGGGGTCCTGCGTTAAGCGAGCAGCTGGATGCGAGTCTCAACAGCAGCAACCAGATTACAGAAACAAACTGGCTGCCTGAGCTTTAAATTGTTCTGGAGATGCGGATGTTGAGGCTCTTGTTTTCATTTCACACCTCAGGAGTGGACTTCTGCAGAACCAAACTAACCACCATAGACATCGTTTGAGAAACTGTTTTTTTTTTCCCGGTGTTTTCCTTATTTTACATATTACATGTTTTCATTATATTTTCTCCAAAGCTCATCTGTCTTTCATTCTCACAACTGGCTGAAGTATTCCTTGTGCTCTCACAGCGTTACAGCCTCTTCGGTGCATGCCTAGCACTGTAATCCTGTGTTATCTCAGCTTGCTCATGTAGGGTTCATTCCTCCCACCTCTAAAATTATACCCCAACTTAAAACTACAGTACCAGGCTTTAGCCTCTCTTTGTGTGTTCTGGCTTCTCAAACATAAGACAGCAGGCTTTGACTAATAGCCGTTACATTTTTTCATATGCTTTAGCGTATTATAACAGGCTGCTTAAGTAACCATGACTAACAATTTGACATTTTTCATGTAAGACAAGGGCAGGGAGCTTACACCCATGACTCATCGTGGGGATCTGTAATTATCTATAATTATCTGAAAGCATGACCCCTTTTTGACCCTTTCAAGACCAAACGTATCTTTTCTCAAGATCTCTTTGGCTTCCCTGCATCTTTGTTGTAGTTCATGTAAACATGTCTTATGGCCACTGATCTGCAGATCCCCACAAAAACATCAGCCTGGAGGAACAGAAGTGCATATGCAGGCTCGCCAAAGAAACCTCACACCAGTAATCTTATCTTCCATTCCGTGTGGAGATGGAGACAATGGTGAGGCGATGTGATTAGCAAGTGGTTAAATGTGTTGACATTCTTCTGCAATGAGATGTGGACTGAATTTGGAGGTGTTTGTTGTCCGTATTGTCCTTGGCAGAGGTGCGCGGTGGAATATTACCCTGCAGTTGTTGTTTTGAATCGGTTAATTGGCCGCCCTGTTCACCCTGATCTGTGTGGATTCAGCGCAGTCATCAGTCTGTGGATTTATTTCCTTTGACCCAGGATTGTTTGATAAATCCAGCGGCCATATTTGCATGTGATATGGAAGTGGAAGGCTAGTCAGGTTGTACGGTGGGTAGGACTCATCATACAACCTGACTGCTGCTTTGAGCAAACATTAGATTTATGTGCTGAATTATTAGAACTAATGTAAATAAGTTTATACTGATACGAGGGCACTTTATGTCTTGTTTGCTTTTGTGCTGCAACTACCAATTATTTTCATTGTCTCATTAATCTGTTGATTATTTTCTCGTTTATCAATTAGTTGTTTGGTGTATAAAATGTCAAATATTCCAGTAAACATAGGTCAGTAATTCCCAAAGCCAAAGATGTTTTGTTTTATCCACAACCCAGCGATATTCAGTGTAGAGGAAATCATAAAGAAACCAGAAAATATTCACATTTAAGAAGCTAGAATCAGAGAATTTCTGACACTCAACAGGTTGATCAATCATCAGAATAAATATGAATTCATACAATAATTATCTCATCATTCCAACCTGTGGTAAAGCAACAGGGCAACATATAACGTTATTGTCTCTCTGAGGAGCAACAACGCGCTCTCAGGTGTCTTCTCCTGATCGGTTTCTCGTGTTTACTCCTGTAAGCCAGATGACACATCTGTATTTGGTGATTCCTCCTCAGCCCTGATTACAAAACAGCGGACGCCGAACCGCAGCACAACACGGCGCATAAACCACGGCAAATATTTATTTCAAGATAATCAGTAAAGGTAAATGAACAAAATAAGAGATGCTGACTGGAGAGGCTGCCAGGTCTGCTGCTAACTGAAGAAGACTGGAAGGCCGTCATTCTTTTTTTTTTTTTCATTCCCATTTACTTGTTTAGACTGCTTGATTATCGAAAAAAAAAAAAAAAACCACTTACCATTTTCTGGTTTGACCTTACTTAAAGTCCTCCATTCTAGAATTTCAAGATGCCTCCCAGTTATCAAAACATCTGGAAGTTTCAAAAGCCCAAGTTTCATCTGACACCCCAGCAGAATCTAGTGCCACGTCGAAGGAGCACATGTTATTGTTTGTGTGATGTTTATCAGGATCAAGGGCTGAGTGCACAGCGTCAGCCATAACTTCTCTTAAAATCCTTCGTAGGTACATCTCGTGCCTCGGAAAGAGAAAGGCTCGTGAGTTAGTGTTCTCTGCACGGTTTCCTTGCGATTAAAGTTTTTGCCCTAATGAGGGTGTACGGCGGGAGCCCCCCCCTGCCCCCTGCTGGCCTATAGGTCCTTGTGATGGGCAGGCATTAGGCCAAGACTCAGGGGATGATAAGAGGGCAGACATGCGTGAAAAGGAGAGAGGAGATAACTATTCTCACCTGGGGGAAAAGGCCATATCAGATTCTCCCATCGCAATCACCTAAACAGATGAAGCTGTCAAAACAGATTTCACCCTGATGTTCTAAAGGGCTATCTCCAACTGCTATCACTGTCACCTCAGACAGATTAAAAAATATGGGCAGCAAACATGAAATGATTTTCCTGTACGACTCCTCCTCCTCCTCAAAGTTCTGTTTACGTCGCTTTTTTTTTTTTTCCTCCTTCTGGGTTGGTTGCCAGAGAGAGGCAGTAATATCCAGGGGTGACTGTGAGTTTCATAACAACAAAGCCCCCTAGGATTTGTAAAATGACCCCACCAAGCTGCAAGCCTGTTAAATAGAGCCTCTTCCACTAAACCCACTCAAGAGGCAATTTCTTGAAGACTCAAAGCAAGCACATACCTACAGAAAGCCCTATTCACATCACCCTCATGACCCAAACCGCAATCCCAGCATTCTGTCTGCCATAATAACCATCTCCAGTTTCTGCTTGTTTTCTGTGAACTCCACCTGAAATGGTTCAGTTGTTGTGTCACAAACTAGTGACTTGTTAACCACAAAAAAAAAAAATTGGGTAAACAGCAGCTGGATTTGCATTTTTAATAGCGCTTTTCTCCGGGAGCTTTCCACGTCCAGCTCAGTGTCAGTTTAGATGAGAGTTTAAAGAACGCTGAAGGCAGTGGAAATATACAAACATGCTAACAATATAAGAGGGTCTTTATTCAGTAGTAGTTCTCTATAGACCCTGAATAACCAAATCTGTGTAGTCCAGCATGGATGGCACTGAGACAGTTAGCACCAGTTTGCTCGCTAATTGTCAGTTGGCCCTCTTGTCTGTGTACAACATCCCCGCCGTGCAGGATTGCCGGCTCAGAGGGTTCTTTTCTTTCCAGTGGGCTCCTGAGAACGAAGAGAACATTGCTGGGAGTTAACTGCTCTCGTGATTGATGGTCCAAATAGCACGCTCGCTTGTCGTTTGTTTACCGACTTTATGACGGCGATGACAGGAACATGGAGTTTAGAAATATGCCTCCGTCTTTGTGGGTGCGATTGATTAGTTGGCCTTTTGAAAGTTTGCTCTCTGGGACTGATGGATTCAGGTCCATTGCACATCGTTTGATCTCCGGCTGTATTGCGGTTAGGTTATTAGACAATAATAGTGATTAAAATTTTCTTGGCATATTTGCGGTAGCTTCAGACACCATCTGTCTGGTCTAAACAGTAGACTCATTTTTAAGAATGCTCTCGGTATGGTTTTTGTCCTTTTTGATTTAATGTCAAGGATCATCAGTAACTTTTAGAGGCTCGACCGTAAGGCTGGAACAATAAAGCTCAGCCCACGTAAATCAGAAAAAGAAACAAGGAGGGATAACAATCACGCTACACAATGACTATTCCCCGCGTGGGGACCGTCGTATTTCTTATTGTGCCCTTCAAAAAGCAACTGTAAACATCCAAGCTGAACACAATGAATTGCTGCCGTAGTCGTGACTCTGACACTAAGGTTTTATTTAGTCAGTCATTTTAATGGTTCTCTGGGAACACGGTTTCAACCCTGAGTTGTTCTTGTGGTCCAATGTGTGGTTATAATTATGCGGATGGTGACTCTGTGTCCTCCTCCTCCTCCTGCAGGCTTCACACAGCGCAGAGGGCCATCAAACAGACCCAAGTGACAGTGCAGAAGATCGGGAAGGAGATTGAAGAAAAGCTGAGGACGACAGCGACCTGCACAGAGCGGGTGAGCGTCGCTGCCCATCAGCAACACATTCCAGCTCCTCAGCAGCTTCTCAGCAGCACTGCTGAGGCGGCTTGTTTGCTTAATCTTAGTCGCTGTTGGCGTTTCATCGGCTTATGGTGGAGCAAAAATATGGAGAGTTGAGGTGAATTTTGTGTTTTGAGAAAATATGTGAAGACATGCAGTTGGAGATGGGATGTTTTTGTAAGAACGTTAATTAACACCACGGAGCAGTAATTGCTGTGATCAGCGATAGCAGGCCTACTGGGTTCTCCACTCATAATAAGCATGGGCAAACTGTATTGTGCTTCATACTTAACAGGATTTAAGAGCTTGTATCACCTAAAGCCCTTGATGTAATTGTAACATAAAGCAATGTGCGATGTCGCTAAGCCCTTTTGGCAGCCATTGACTCTGTTTGTTTAGATAGCTCAGCTGAAAAGTGGAGAAAGAGCAATATCCCACTTGCCTCAATAATAGCGCTTTAACCAGAATCCCCTGTTTATGTTTCCACCTCCTGTCATATCCTCGACCAGGATCCACAGCAAAAGCAAGAAAGCATATTTAACATTTTTGGAATTGGCAGCCACACAGCTGTGAAAACGGAGCGCTGATCCCAGGTTTGACATTGTGTTTACTGTAAACATTCACTTCAAAAGCATCTCCTCTGTTGTGCTGCTATAAAAGCCCCGGGGCCGTTACACTTCAGCGTCTTTGTCCTGCAGGTAGACTCGCCTCTGGAGAAAGCATTTTCCTGGTCACAGGATTAAATACCTTACATGGTGAAGCTGTGGACTGCTCGGCTGGCTTTGGATCCACGCAAAGTTTCAAATCTCTGAAAAAAAAACGTGCGCGCTATTGCACAGACACCAAATTTAAAGATTTTGAGTGCCTCTTCAGAGAGCTAGAGCTAGACAGCTGTTACAGCTGTTGCTCTCCATCGGCTTTTGATATGCCTCGTTTTTTTGTTCCTTTCCCCAGACCTTCACCCTACCTATTAAAGCAGCTCCACCATAGCCTTCCCACAAAAACATTGAGGCTCCATTCCTTTTGCCACAAAGGATCCCTTTCAAAAAGTTGTCTCTGATATTTCCCCCTCACTGAAACATTCCTTACAGCCCCTTTCAGAGCTCGAATCAGCTAATAAATCACATAATCCTCGTCCTCTACCTTTTTGTGAGAGCCCCGGAGCTCGGAGTGAGTGGAGCATTGTGTGGCTCTTCTAAGGGTTTTCCCTCTCTGTACTATCCTTCTGTGCATGTCATGTAGAGCATGGATCAAAGGGGGACAGAGTGGAGGCCACCAACCCCTGCGCATGGCCCTTTCACCCTCTCACCCACACTCAGCCATTAATCTGCCGGGTTATAACATGCGCCCCCCCCCACGCCTGCTGCTTATTTACTCAGCTGACCCACCGCTGTTTGATGTTCAGTCGGAGTCAGACGGACCCTGGTGGTGGGTTACAGTCTCTTTCTCACACATACGCACACTCAAATGGCTGTGACCCACTTGTCAACTATGCCGCTCAGTGAAAGTGTAGGAGGCCCGCGATTCGTGCCAAAGCCGGCGGTGGTTAACATGCAAGCATCAGGGTGCGACACATCGGAGCGATGCAGGCTCTATCAGTCGTCTCTCCGTGACTGATACCCCTCTCTGTTTTCTCCACAAAGCTCTGAGAAATCTTCAAGCAGAGGCATACCTGTGTTTCTTCTGATCCTGGCTAAGATCGCTATCTAAGTGTGTGAGAGATGCCACAATCCCCGCTCGCCAACTACAGGACGGATAACAAGCCCTGCCAAGTCTCCACCATCCGTCTCATTCTCCATCGCGCTCCGTGTTTTTGTCTTCTAGCTAATATTGCATTTCTTTGTCATCATCCACACAGTCTTCAAAGATTGAGCCTTGAATCTTTAATTGTTTGGAAGTTATCAGTTCATCTCGGCTTATCATTTTTTAATGCATGGCTCTGTGAACCACATCCACATCCATCTGTCCGTGAAGCTCCAGTGCTGTTGCTCATTACATGGTTAGCTGCTCCCCCCTCTGCCAGATAGAGACATTAGGCCTGATGGAGGGACACCCCATAGATAGAGCAACATGTTGACTAATGACGTGCTCTCTGAAGCCGCTGCTGGCAGGAGTCGGGGCTTTGTTGTGGTTTTTCACTCAGGTTTCTCCATATCTACACATGTGCCTTAGCTTTAAACGTGCAGTGTTTCTTTAAATACGCTGAATGGGAGCCGAACACCCGTCGTCTTTTTTTTTTTTTCACAGCTATACTTCATTGAGTTATTTCATTCACATTTTTCCAGCTGGTCTATAGAATGAAACCGCTGCCCTCAAATCTTCTATCACACATATTTTCAACTTCCTGTGCTACCGCTAAAAACACATTCTTCGCTGTGATAACACCCTGATAACGTCACTGTCTGCATCAGTTTAAAAACACCTTGTGTTGACACCTGCCTGACTAGATGTCTGCTCGGGCTGAAGCCGGGAACAGCTGTTTCCCCCCCGCTTCCAGTCTATACGTTGAGCCGAGATAACCGCGTCCTTGCTGAAGCTTTACATTAGTGAGAGTAAAATCACAATATTATAACAATATCAGAGTAGGAAAAAGGCAAAGTCTGTAATAACATCAATAACACGCAAATTAGATTCATTTCGTTCAAATTCATTTCATTTGTGTGTTAAACCATAATAGAAAAAATACAACAAGAATTCCAGAGACTTTTAAAATATAATCCCCTGAACCCCAAAACCTGCTGGGGGTGTTGAAGACTCTATTGTTTTTAGAAAAAATCCCCAAATTACACCATTAATCAGACACAGCAGACACAATGGTTGGATTTTTACATCTGATTCTCCTCTAATCATGTGAAATGAGCAATTCTAAGCAAATCTAAGTTAATGTTTTTATCACAGTCACTTTATTGTACATGTGCCTTTTAAAAATCCTCCACAAACAAGCACTAGATTCTCTAAAAAACAAAAAACTTCTGTGCTCCTCTGGACTCACCTGACTGCCTCAGCGGTGACCACCAGTCGTGACAAACATTCAGACACTTTAGCCTGAACTGCAGGCTGTTTTCACACAGAGCAGAAAGCACACTTACATGGAAACAAGTTACAGAGACTGAGAAGGAAATAAAATATACTATAGCCGTAAAATTAATTTAGCAAGGCTCAGAAATGACATAGTTGTCAACAGCTTGCTGATAGACATCATGGTGAAATATCTGTCTGGAAGCGATGTGCAGTGAACAGTAATTAGAACATCTAGAGCTCATGCTGGTTTCATGTCTATTTTAATTTTTGTAAACTCAATAATCAAAGAAACTCAACTTTTTTCTTTTTTTGATTTATGCTGTTTTAATTGTGTCATTCTGACTTTTCTCTACTTCTAGCCATGGTTGTGCTGTTTCCACAGAGGTGCAGACATTTATATGACAGTGGAAAACCCACACTGACTGACGAATGTGACAGAAGCAAAAAAGAAAAACACCCCAAATTTCTTGCATCCATGTAAATGACTCAGTCAGTCGTGTCATGTGAGCTGGAAGTGTTACACACAAAAGGAATGCAGCTACCATCACCGCTGTTAAATTACACAAAAGCTTTTTTTTGGTCAAAGTGTTTGTAGTGGCGTAAGTAGATCAGCTGGACAGGTGAGTGAGGAAGCTGTCAGTTAGTCCCAGTTTGGACCCAAATATACCATGATGAGAAAAAGGTCCACTCTGCCAGAATAAGTGAAAACAGTGTGTGTTTTGTTGGTTGTTTTCACAAAATCAAATGCACGTCGCTAACAAACAAATTAACCAATGTACGTAGTAATGAGTGCATAATATGCAGGATTTGTGATTACATGACTTTAGTAAATGATGCAGGTCTAAAATGGGTGATTACATGAGCAATGAAACCAAAATGATCAACCCAGGTATAACGATGCTGAAAGTGCTCCAGTTCAGGTGTGACACCAGCCCTCACCCGCTCACATCTTATCAGAGCAGCTGCTTGACTGCTAAAAGCCGGAACTCCACACCACTTAACTTGCAGCCAGCCATTCCCCCGACCAAGGCTCATTACGGAGCCTTTGCAGCACTCAGAGGGCTCTCAGGGCTCAGTGAGATGTTTTGAATAGACAAATCGTCCTCTATGTTTCTTGTCATTAGATGTTCTCGGTGGATTTTGGATTAGCATTTGCCATCGTTGGCTCAGGGGATGTGTATTCCATCAGTGTGACATGGTATCAGTCTGCACAAACATGCCGTGTTTTTGAAGGACGTTTGGGGTCTTTTCAAAGGGTAATAAACACAGAAAACTGCTGCGACCACATACTAAATGTTTTCTTTCATCCTCTCTCTCTGTTTTCTCTTCATATCTCCCATCTCTGTTGTCTGTGAGCAGAAGAAGGAGCGCGAGTGCATGCAGCTACGCATTGCCGTGCTGCGCAGCGAGCTGCAGCGGCAGAGGAAGGCGCTTGGCAGGGAGATAGACCTTCGGCAGAAGGAGAGGGCACAGCTGCAGAAGAAAGGTAAACTTATACAACAGGTACTAATGTGCCTGTTAACACCCCGGCACCTTATACAAATCAGCTGGCCATGCTGTAAGCCCTTACGGCCTGATCTTAAGTGCTTTAGCAGCACATATAGGAAGATGATGAGTTATTAATTGTTTAGTTGATAAATTTACACAGAACACATAATTTGTTTCAGCCCTGAAAACGTCATTTTGGTTTATTTTTTGAACAGTGCTTCTCTGTTCCTGTTCTTTGAAGGAACACACGGTGCCATCAGGCTGTGTCCCTCACGCAGAAAACAAATGGCCTGCCACAGACACGAGCTAACAGCATTAAGTGCATATTGTTCCATACGCTCGTGTTTTTACCCCCTACCTTACTGCTAGAGCTAACACACAAATGGTAACAGAAATGAAAGGCACAGGACATTTTGCGTTACATAATCATCCTGTGAGATGGCCATTCAGTCCTCCTGCAACTCATTTAGTTGTCTCCAGCGTGCTGCATGACTTACATTCTACTTGTGTAAGAGGACTTAGCATAATGGTAAAAACACATGCAGCTACTTCCAGCCACATTCCCAATCCTTTTTGTGATTATCCACAAAAGGCCTGTTGCAGAATTGATGATAAATATAGTTGTGAAGGAGTTTTTCCATTTTGTTTGTGTTATAAAAAGCTCAGGTCGAACCGGGATGCCTTCATTTATAACGGTACAGTGAATTCCTTTGACACGGTTCCTCTGTAATAGCTTTTATATTTCAACTCATTTGCATCCCTCCAGAGTTAGACCAAGTCCCCGAACCCACCTCAGAATTAATGGCCTCTGTAATATCACACTGTTTTTCTAGTTAATGTGCCACCAGTTGCAGAGAAGTTCAGGACAAGCTCATTAGCGGGCAAATGGGTTCTGCACATGTCACGCTATAAATTCAGTTATTGAAATAGTGTTGATAATTTGTCTTGAATTTACGAGACGTATCGTTTGTCACTCCCAACATGTGATTTTGTTGTAGAAAATTCCACTTTGTAACACCTTGGTTAGGGTTTCAGTGTTGTCTGACAGCAGCAGGTAGACTGTGTGTGTGTGTGTGCTTTACTACCTGTTCAGTTCAGAGTACAGTAGAGTACAGTAGAGAAGGCTGTCACATACAGGAAACCTCACTCAGGCTCCCAGTCAGAGGCTCCGAGTCACTCAACACAAGCACACATGTACACACATAACGTACAGTATACAGAGGCATTCCTGTGGTTTGTGCAGCCTGTGCCAGGCCACTAGAGCAGGAGTGTTTGTGCAGCGGTGTCACTTAGTTAACCCTGTAAAGTCTGCAGCTCGTGACTCTGATGCCTGAAAGCCGAGGAGGGTTTCACTGCGGCCTGTTGGAAAATAAAAGCCTTCTGAAAAGTCGGTGTTAGTGAAGCTTGCACTGGCAAATATAGACGTGAACCCAAACACATATGCAGGTGTTCGTAGATATACAGCACAGTCGTGACTCAATGATCCGACCCTTAACAATCCTAAACCTGCTATCTGACAGGTTTTTAGGAAAAACGAACGGAACCCATGAAAAACAGCCTCAACATACCGACAGCCTTGGATTCTGACTCCAACATGACATTTAATGTCACCAACCAGGATAACGGCGTATTATCTGACTGAACAATCCCACAGATTGGCTACGTTCACACTGCAGGACTTGATGCTCAATGAGGATATTTTGTGAAATCCAATTTCTTTGTGAGTTCCTTCACGTTTCCAATTCAATGCGACTTGTATGTGATCTGCTGTGTGAACTTCATACGACCCAAAAGTGTCCCGCATGCGCAGAAGAGGACACGACGACGTCACACGCAGCGAGCGTGCTCAGTGTTTATGGAAGTAAACATGGATGGTGGCGCCGCTGCCGCTGCCACCGATGGTGGAAACAGAAGTGTGAGCGCTAACTAAACTAGCATCAGCAGCCAAGTACTGCCTGTGTGTTCTGGACACTTCCACCCCATCAGAGCGCTGCCTCGGGGTGGAAGTGTCCCCCGACCGCACAGAATATTCTGATTTTGATCATTAACTGGGCCTGAATATCCAGAGAGCAGAAAGTGCTATTGGGACCAGCCCTACTAGTTATTATAACAACTATGAACAATAAATACTAACAGCAAATGATCCTTCCAGCATCAAGCCCTCCTTGTATCTGGACCTCCGTCTTGACAATCCGACAGCCTTGCTGTCCGACATAGAAGAAGGTTTTACATTTGGTGTCGGATTATCGAGTCATGGCTGTATTTGCACCTTAATGCTTGTGTAGATTTTTTGATTGGGTTGCAGTATTTCTTTTTTTTACCTTTACCAAGTGTCATAGTTTATTTTGTACAGTTCTGCTTGTGAAAACACAGGTTTAATAGTTGATAAGCTGATTATCAACATTCACCTCGTTTATTGTTTAGTGATTCTGTCGAGGGCTTCGGTGTAACTAAAATGCTTCAGTCCTGCAGAATGAAAGCTGAATAGCTTCCAAATCTAAAGTAATAACACAGTATTACTAACAAGGGTAGTTTTGACTGTTATGTGGCAAATCAAACCTTTTCCTCGGCAGCCTTTAATGAGGTCGACTACAGATTTGGTCTTTTGCACCATCACCAGAACTGATGTTTGTCTGAGAGCTGCCCAGGTTGTTACTCCACCGGTTTCTGTTAGATCAGCTCGCTGTTTAGTCAAAGGGCAGGGCACCTCGCTGAGCCACCAAGCCGAGGTGGGGATTGTTCAAGACTAGCATGAAGTCTGTATGCACACACACACACACACACACACTAAGAGAGCACTAAGAGGGGTTTAGGGAGAAGTTTCCTTTGTGCAGCGATTCTAAAAAATGGCAGTTAATCCTCCGCCTCTTTACCTGTCACCACTCCGTCTGCAGCCAAAAGAACTCGCTGCTCTACTTCTCTGCAGCTCTTTCATGGCCTTCTCCCAAACCGGACAGGTGCTTATTAAGACACAGAAGAAAAAATGCCTTCAGCTGGTTATAAAGGGAAAAGGTATTCAAGGGTAAATTGAAATGCCGTCGATGAATAGGGCCGTGCTGAAGTCTTGTTTTTTTTTTTTTCTTTTCTTTTCTTTTCCCAGACTCATAACTCAAAAGCCATATGCTGCAGAGCTCTGCTGTACTTCCAGCTTGTTGTTTAACTGTTCCAATCAGCCTGCACACATTCATTTGTTTCTTGATCGGAAAAAACCCTGCATTAATTACAGACAGGATACTCTCTGAGACAGGTGTTTATAGTGCCTCATACAGCAGCTGATTTCATGTCTGATTGTATTTAGATTGGCACCACAATGTGTTTGTTTCATCTGATCTCATCTTTCACTTTGGAGACACATATGATTTTATCAATGGCAGCTTAGCTTTCATTTTGAAATTCTTCTCCGGAGACTTTATTGACTCGTCTGTCCAAAAACATACAAATTTGAGGCAGCACGATTAGTCCAGTTTAGTCCGAATCACACGAGCCAGTGGCTGAGGACTAATTCAATTAGAAGCAAGTGTTTAATTTGTTGAATTTTCACACATTCCGTTGCTTATTAGATGCAGGTTTCTTTTTCAAGTTTTATTGACAGCTTAACAGTGTGAGTAAGACCATCGCTATGCAATATATTCCCAGAGGGCGACCCGGTTGGACTGTTAATCTCCGCTCTTCGTCATGCTCTTTAGGATCTCATCTGTACCTGGCCGTGTGGTCTTCCTGTCTCTCCCACGTTCATAGGGCCCATTAGCAAATAACTCTTATCAACCTGTTATTCTCAGCAGCCCGGCCTCCCTCAACAACAGGAGGCCCACAAAACCCAAACATACGTGTAGGTTCTGCAGGTGCGTGCGTCAAACTCGTGAGCGAGCAGATAAAGATGAAAGTTGGGTGTTTTTGTGAAGTAACTGTTGCAGTGCTGCTGCAGGCCTGCTGATGCCTGTTCTGAGTGTGTCTCTGTTCACGTCGGTGCCATCCTGGACAGCGTTAGCATAATAAGCACTGAAAAGCATCAGCAGTCGCTATCATCCTGATGACAGGTTAACGACTAGCTGCTCAATGCCCGCTGATTTACAGTGATAGCAGTAAAATCAGAGCAGGAGTATAGACTTGAGAAAAGCTGTTGTTTTGCTCCTCGGCTTCAAACTCACGCTACGTCCACTCTATGTCTTCCACACATTCCATAACGGAGCCACGAGAGTCACTGTTTTTTTTTGTTTTTCTTTTTTTTTACAGCTGCGTATTGAAAATAAAAGTCTTTCTGTCCTCCCCCTGAAATTAAACGGTTCAGGTTTTGTGGGGTCACACTCTTGTCACAATTTCCTCCTGTCTAATTTCCCTCCTCCTGCCTTGAGCAGACGACATAAATCAGGCCCGTGAGCAGCATTTATTGTACTTAGCAACGGTAGTTATTCTCACGCTCTGCGACGCGGCCAGAGCTCCCGACCAATAAATGTCAGCGGTTGGGTTTCTCAAGTGCGAGGACCAGAGTTGCGTGAAGGTATGGTGCGCGAAGGTATTTGTCACCTCAGAGAAAAGGTCTCATATTGAAGCTATCATCATTAGGACTCCTTTAGCAGCAGCTCAGCTTTGCACACCGACTCCCACCAGCTGGCTGCTATCTTGACTCAGGATAAAGGCTGACAGGTACTGCACTCCAACACTCTGCCTAATAGCCTAATAGTCTACATTTCTAACCTTCTCCCGGCGTTTTTGTTATCGCCGCTGACATCCCGCTCTGTGTCTCTGTCACGGTCACTTTCTTCATAAACACTGTTCTCTGGGATCATTACAATCTCTACAGTTGTTTTCCAACCTGCAACTTCCAATACAATTCTAATGAAACTCCTAAAATGCATTTTTCTCAGGATCATATAGGCCTTTGAAACTGTTGAAACAGTGATCTTAATCTCATTTCACCGTCTGTGGTTTTCTTTTAATTTTATTTACATCACAGGCGGTTTTATTTTCATAATTTTCTGTCACAAAGTGAAACTTAATGCCTCCAAAACAGTAAGATCACTTCAGGTTAGAGGGATGAAAGCATGAGAAGATGGATGGACAGAGCAGATAGGACAGAAATGGGCATTACACGGACGCATTATGCAATTCAGAGCCATGCAGTGTTCAGATATGTATTTGTGTCATCACTCAGAACAGAGAGATGGCCTGTCTGATCTCTGCCTGACGCTATCGCTCCTCCTCACTAATCTGATGGAGATACTTCTGAGTACCTCTATCTCCTCCTTCACTCGCTCTAGTGCTCTCTCACCTTCTACCCTTATGATGCCAGTAGGACTCATGGATGCGTGTAGAAAACCATCGGAGCACATTTTTGATAATCTTAACTGCTCTAAAAACTCCCTTCTGACTTCAAGAACTAAAATTGGAAATGACTCCAAATTTAAAAAAAACAAAAAACAAAACAAGGAATGTTGTTTGTTTCCACTCAGGTTTTGACCTCTTACTCATCCTTCTGCTGTGTGTTGCTGGTTATACGTGCAGCTCAGTGCACGTTTACCCTGTTTACAGTACGCTAGACCAACACTAGTGCTGAAACGTGTAGTTAAAGTTTCACAAAACCTGACAAGTGTGGCCTTCTAGTCCACAGAAATGTTAAAGCCCTGCTTCTTCTTTTACCGTTCTCCTCTGCAATATTTAGAAATGATATGCAGACAGTAAAAAGTTCAGTTGCTAACATCAATCACTAAGGCGACAGGAGGAGCAACAAGAAAGGTTGAGTTTGACATATGTCTTATTATTTAATATCCACACGTCGTACATGCTCTTCTCTTTTATGGTCATCACTTTAATCTACTGCAGAGTGAATATTTAGCTGAAGCTTGACTAAAAAAAATATTATATTACCCATAAATCTTATCGCAATATCTGTCAGAAAAATCGCAGCTGGATATTTTCCTCAAAACATTCATCCCTTCTCTTATAGATCGAAACTGATTGAACTGAGTAGCAGATATATGACTAGTTTTACTGCACGCAGTACAACAGGTTGATCCGAGTCACGATGTCTTATTATGGGATGATATAATGTCCATCTGCGAGGCCCCAGCACAGATGAAGAGCGCTCATTTCTTGCCACTTTCACTGCTACAGATTTTTTCCCCCTCTAATTTTGCATTTTCTTTTTACATTGTTTTGCTGCATTTCAAAAGTTTCCTCTTAATAATCACACGGAAACTTGACTATTGCCAGTTCTTTATCTGTCAGCAAAATTACAAGAAAGCTATGAGGCCGAACTACATTAAATGCTGTAAAGGGGTTGGAGGATGAGCAAAGGAAGAAGTGTTTTGAGTAAAGAATAAAAGTCTTCCCACATGTATTCAATCTTTTTTTTTTAATTAAGAGAAAGAAATTAGAATTTAAGAGGGCTGGGTGTCTTTGAAAGATGTGAGAACTAATGTTAAATCCAGATGTGTTTCATATCTGGGAGTTATATTATGGGATGGACTTAGTGATGATTTGGTCTCTGTTGAGTTTCAAAAAAATGTTGAAAGGTAAAATAATTAAGGATTACAATGTAAAATGACTGATGTGTGAAATGATTAAGAGGGATAATTTAGAGTAAATCTTGTCATGTTTTTTTCTTTTCTTCTTTGCATTCCTGATATTCTGGGTTATTTGATAGCTTGTACAGGATTGGCAACAATAAGCCTCGGCTTCAGCCTCTTCCTTTATCGGTTACAGAGCTTGTTATATTTTTTTGTGAGAAAAAAAATGTCAATTCAAGTGTGTCAGCTGAATGCTCACAATTCAAATTTTGCACTGTAGATTGTAACTGAAATAAACCATTCATTCATTCATTCATTCATTCATTCATTCATTCAAAACCTTTTCAATTTTCATTGCAGATCTGGATCACTTTGTTTACCAGGGTCAGATTGGGCACTGGCCTTGGTGGGGATCTGTGTTCTCCAGTATAGACCCTGATGCCTATAAGCAGACACTCATGTGTTAAATCTGATCCCATTTAACTCTCTTGTCAACTTCTTTCCGCTCTTCCTAGCAGCTCATTAGTCTCTCACAGTTGAGACGTTACAGTATGTCGTAACTGATGCATTCTACATGAAGGCACCTGACATGCACCCCGTTCAAAGGCCCGAGCCTTGTGTGATTCACCTGAAATGCAGAGGCACTGACACAGACACCTGCTGCATGAGTTTGGATCTCTTTCCTCATCGTAAATAGTGAGGCCTACCATCTTAGGGAAGAACCTCATTACCGATGTTTACCTTCACATTCTGAGAACAGAAGATGTGATTTTTGGCACACAGAGCGTTGCTTCGTGGTTCTGTTCTCTCCTCATCACCAGTGCCTGATACGAATTGGACTCATCGCACCTGATAGTCAGTCTCACATTAACGCTCGTATTAGGACTGTAATCCAATTGTTTTCATAATTATCACAAGGCATATACACTGAACTACTTTTTAAGCTTCCAGCAGAGAGGGAGAGAGCACTAAATATGCATCCACTTCTTTCTGTTTATTCTCCAAAGTGGGGACGAATGCAGGAGAAAAACACGACGCGAACATGTGTTTTGGTTGTTTTGTCTTGCTGTTTATTTCCAGTAGGGATCATATGTAATCGTTGCTGTGAAATAGAACTCAGCAGACATTTGAAGCTGAAATTGAGTGAATTGTCTTTGGTTTAATATGCATTACTAGCTTTTTAAAAAATAACACGAAACTTTAAGGAATGTCTTTGTTGCATTTGCCTGCTGCTGTATAAATATATATAACATGATGCTGTATGAACACAGATCTGAGAAATATTCTGTCACAACCCCAAATTATAGTTTATATCTTTCCGGTTTCATGCTACACTGAGACATTGTGAGCTTGCCAATCTTGCGGTTACACAACTTCCACATGCTGTATCATCACTGTCCCTTATCTGTCTGATTTTATTTATTTGCCCAACTCTGTATTTACAGAGTCTGACAAATCCTATAATCTGCCTGCATATGTTGTTTGGTTTTATATGGTGTCAAAAGGAAATGGTCTGGGCCTGATCAAAAGAGCTGTTTGATCTTGCCTAAGTGTAACAGTGGATGGAAGCCAACCACACACAAGCCCACCTGGCTGTTCAGATGTAGCAGAACAGAACACACACCTGATAATTTACCTTTTTTCTTTTTTCTGTCTCAATCAGAGGAAGCGTTTTCTGCTCAGCACGAGAGTCTCAAGGAGGAGAAAGAATCCCTAACCAAACTGCAGAAGGAATGCACGGCCAAAAGGTACGTTTAAAGCTGTAATTAGCTATTGCTTTATTCCCGCACAGAAAAACACTTACGATGCATTTATCCCTGTCAGATGGACGTTATCCAGGGCAGCCTGCTGCATGACATTGCACAATGTGTTGCTCAGCCTTATTAAATCGTGATGAGATTACGCCCTGCACCCTGCCTCCCACCTTGCTCTTTCAAAACAAGGGGATGTTTTTGCGGATGGTGCTGCCTATTTATGTGTTCTCAAGAACACTTACAGCACATTGTGCTAAAACGCCTGTTGGCCGTTGTTTGCCTTGGCCTACGGGCAGACGTGTGCGGCGGGTGCAGACGCTGGATCCAGCTTTGTTTATCTGAGAAGTACCTGGCAGTCACAGAGGGTAAACCAGAGCCCCGGGAAGGCCAGCAGGGGCCAAGAGACCCAGCAAACAGGAAATTAACGCCGACACTTGTGCATCTGCCTAACATCCATTCCTCAGAAATATCTGTGTCGTCTGAGTTTCTCATGGAAGTGTCTCTTTTCATTTAACTTTCTTAGTGTTTCGACAGCGGAAGGTTACGCTGAGCATGCACACGTTTCCCATTCCTGTTGAATATTTTTCTGCTGATGATGAACAGCTTATCTCGCAAAAAGTAGGACTGAAAGGCAACACTCAGGATCTTTACTGGTGGTGTCTTCAGCTACAGTACATGTATTCGGTGATTTCAGTGTACTGTTTGAAAATATAAAAGCATACTTGAATCACTAAACAACCCCACTTTGGTCACAAGTAGTAGAAAACAACTAAATACATTTACTCAGTAGTGCACTTCTTTACTGAACAGTTTTCATGGACTCATGGTTTAGTATTTCCCCGATGCTAGTCTGTTCTAATGGATAGACTTGGAAAGCATAGGGAATATGCACTTTTTAATTCTTGCTTCATGCTTTCTTGCCCATCTTCATGCTTAATGCAAAAAAACATACAGTAAACTTGAACAAAACAATTATTTATTAAAGATGAAACTCGTGTTTATCAGTGTTTTTGGCTTCAATAAAGCCTCGTTGGGATTTGTCACGTTTTAGATGTTTCGGAATTGTTTGCAGTTTAGAGACATTTCCCCTCTCAACTTCTGAGAATGTTGTAGATAAACAACTGCCAGAAGAGGTCCAATTATCAACAATTTTGTAGCAAAGAGTAAAAAAAAAAAATTTATAAATTTGTGTAGCAACACTCTTTGGAGGGAACCTAAAACTAGGTCAATCTCAACCAGCTGCACAAGTGAAATGCTGCTTATTCACTGATGCAATAATGCATAAGTATCCCTGGAG
Organism: Stegastes partitus; assembly: GCF_000690725.1. Lineage (NCBI taxonomy): Eukaryota > Metazoa > Chordata > Actinopteri > Pomacentridae > Stegastes > Stegastes partitus. The sequence continues at coordinate 306,362 of NW_007578225.1, forward strand.
CTGTCCTGGAGCAACAGTACGCCAACTCGAAGCTTTCCTCGCCTCGCACAGAAATGGTGCCAAGCACTTGAGTTTTGGGTCAATGATGTATATATATGCGGCTTTACACTATACAGTTATTCCATGAAGTGGGAGCTACGCCGCTTGTTTCCAGGTGATGCAGAAAACTTTTTAAAGCACCCTTGTAAGTTGCTTTCCCATCTGGCAAAGTTAGATGAGATGTTCAGTGTGACTTTCATTTGGACAGTGATGCAAGATTTGTCATTTTGTAAACCATCACGGTGGATCTGCAAGAAAGCAGTCAAGGTGCCATTGCAGGATTTCCTCTACCACAGAAAGACTAAGACTCGGTGTCTTTACTCCGGCATGGCTGGAAAGACTGAAAGAAGCTGTCGTAACATTGCATGAACCTGACCTTTAATTCCTGTTTGGGGCAGAAAATGTGGTATAAACTGAAACACTGACACTTGGGCCTATCTAGAGTAAGCCTTCACTTTACTGCGGCTGCAGCTATGTCTTGGTATCACACGTTAGAACATATTTTAATGTAAAAGGCTGGTTTTGCCATTGACAACCCATCCAGCTGTATTCCACAAATGAAAATTGGTGATACACAGCGATTGTTCTTCCTAGACATACAGATTACAGTAATCCACTTGTATTTTTATGAAGCAAACCAGTGTTGCCAGCTTTCTTTTTCAGTATGGTACAGACAGGATTTGGAGAAAAATGTAAATAACTTCCTTGAAATATTTTTTTTAACCCCCCAACTACCACCAGGCCCAGACTTTAAGCCGCTAAAAACCAAGGAAAAACCCTGGAAGTGCAGAGTTTCTGCTTTAATTCACAGGATGTAACAAAAGCTTTGGATTAACCATTTAGGAATTTCAGCCATTTCCTGTTTTACTGGGTCAAAAACAAGTGGTCATAGTAACATGATTACAAATAACAGGAGAATTTTTTTATATTTGGAAGCAAATCCTTTGTAGTCAGCCTGAAGTCTGGAACCCTTGGATAGTCAGATGCTGCTTGTTTATTGCCTTCAGTTTTGTTCTTAGAAAGTAAAAAAGCATGCTCTACTGGGCAGAGGTCCGTTTGTCTGCATTGAGAAGCTCTTGCTTTGCTTTTACAGTGTGTCTTGGGTCATTATCCGTCTCCACCGTGAACTACTGTCCTTTCACTTTTGCAGCATTTGACTGAATCTGATGAGGGGGTATAATGCAGCTTTAAACACTTCCAAATCCATCCTGATGTTTGTATCAGCAGTCACATCATCAATAAACACCAGTGACCAAGTTCTGTTGGCAGCCACATGGCCGGGGCCGTACCACTGCCCCCACCATGTTTGACAGATGTTGTGGTCTGCTTCCTTTCCCTCTCCATTCTCTTCCCTTCCCATCAGTGGGAGTTCATCAGAGTTCCTCTGTTCAAAGAGTCCTGTTCCAGAACTAATCAGGCTGTTTTCCATGTAGCGACGTCCAATCTGGCCTTTGTGCTCGTGAGTGTTACCAGTTGTTCATATCTTAGGTAAATCCTCTGTGTTTACATTCATGAGGGTATTTCTTGGTTGTAGATGATACTTGGACCCCCTTTAGAGTGACTTGACTTCTTTACGTGGAAATAATTCTGCCATCATCCCCTTCAGTTGTCTCCTGTGGTCCTCTGAACCCTTTGGTGTTGCACCTTCTTTCTAAGAATGGATCAAACTGTCGATTTGGCAACTCCTGAAGTCTCTGTTCTCTCTCTTTGATGGCGTTCTTCTGTTTTGACAGCTTGGTAATGGCCTCTTTCAGTTGCATCGACACCTCTTTGGAACACATGCCGAGAGTTCCCATGAACGGCTACCAAATGCAAATTCAACACTTGGAATCGATTCCGGACCTTTTGATCTACTTAATTTGTCATGAAATAGCCGAGAAACAAGCCACATCTGGACTTGAACATGCTTTTCAATCAATTTTCCGATTACTTTCGAGCCTGTAAAAATGGAGAGACTATGTAAAAAAAACAAAAAACATGTTTGCAATTCCTAAAATGTAATTAATGCAATATTTCTGTCAAACCCTTTGAACTGAGGCTCCACTGTGGTAGTGGACAGAAGGAAAGTTCCGATTGTGTCACTGCCTAAACACTTATGGACCCAACTGAACCTGTCCGATGACTATATCAGCAGCCTGTTAGCTTAGCTTAGCACAAAAGCTGCAAAGACGGTAATACAATTTGCTTATTAGCATTCTGGAGATTACAGCTTATGTGCCATAATCGGAGCCAAACAAACAACATATAGTCATTCCTAGAGTGATGATTGTCAGTATTATTTAATGAGATTTATAGGATTGTGTTGCTCGTCGCCAGCACCAGGCTAATTGTTTCCCTCTATTTACAGTCTTGGTGCTAAGCTAAGCTAATCTGCTTGTTCCCAAAACCATCCAACTCTGCTGATCTGCACTTTTGCTTAATTGGGATTCTGAACACAGGACTAGCCGATTCTGAGTGACTGTTTACTGTGAGAATTGCTGTAGGGGGAAACATGGGTTTGCATGTTGTAGGAGAAACATTGCCGTAACCACGGCTTAACCGCTTAGACAAGGTAAACACAAGCTGATGATTATTACACATCTCACTTACAGAAAGCTGCCACACGCTGAGAAATAGAAAAATGATAAGAGACTACTCAGCACAGACGAAGCCAAGTGGGGAAATTCAAATGAAAGGCATCCATTTCGACAAGCCTTTTCCTGTCAGAATCCCTCTTTATCCGCGTGAAATGATGGCTATTACTCACCCTGCTCCACGAGTGGCAGGGCAAGTGTTGTACAGGACACTCGATAAGAAAGTCACTCAGACTTACTCATTCAGGAGGCTCGCTTTGTTTACTATTAATTGCAAAACTTAACGTAAAGTCTATTTACCCTTTGAACACCATGTGAATACTTGCTTTACTTTTCCTTTAGTCCTTGCAACAGCTGTGAAATGCAAACGTCTCTCAGTGATATTGTATTACTGTTGGATTTTTGGAGGAACATCTGCCAGGACATTTGCTTTCCAACATTTGCTGTATATAAAACGTTGAATAGCTTCCAATGAGAACATTTATTTACGTGAGACTTGTAATATAACAAGTCCTGTGCAGTTTCTGTGGAGACATTTTGAGGAATAACATGACTTTTTTTTTTGCCAAACAGAAAAAAATCTCTCTGACTGCGAGTGTCTGAAGCATGCCAGTTGCTGTTTTACCACTAGTGTCGAGCACTCGTTGCAAATTAGATAATAAATAGGTTAACCAGCACTACATGTTACAACAGCAGCACTGTCTCATCAAATAGGACATTTTGTACAGATTTCACGGTTCAGTTCCCAGAGGATGAATCCTGCTCATCGATTTGTTTTAAATTGTTTCGCCAGAGTGAAATGTCTTGTTTGATGGCTTGTCATGAACTGGTATGCAGACATTTAAGGTCTAGAGAGGATGAATTCTTATCGCTTTGATGATCCCCCGACTGTTCAACTACTGCATCGTCACATCAAAGTTAAAACAAACCAAAATATCAGCATGTTAGTACTGTCAATGCAAGCTTACTGGTGTTAGAATGTAGCTCAGAGCACTGCTGTGTGTATTTAAAGTTGAGGAAAAGGTCCAGCACACATATGGTACATGTCAACGGGGAGGTTTTTGGACACAAAGAGTCAATCACTTGATGCCACTATGGTGTAACGATACATCTAATGTCTGCCTCTACAACCATATAAACTTCTGACTGCACCTGACTGGACGAACACTTTACCTGTAATCTGCTCCTGGATTTCTAACTGGATCACCATGGCAGCTCATTTGGAAATTTTAGGTTTTTACATTTTTATACTTTTATATAAAAGAAAAACATCCATCCATCCATCCATCCATCCATCCATCCATCCATCCATCCATCCATCCATCCATCCATCCATCCATCCATCCATCCATCCATCCATTTGCTTCCACTTATCTGGGGTCGGGTCCCGGGGGTCATTCCAGACTTCCCTCCCCCCGGCGACACTTTCCAGCTCTGCCTGGGGGACCCCGAGGCATTCCCAGGCCGGCTGAGAGATATAATCCCTCCAGCGGGTTCTGGGTCTGCCCCGGGGTCTCCTCCCAGGTGGACATGTTCAGAAGACCCCCACAAGAAGCCTCTCTGGAGGCAACCGAATCAGATGTCCAAACCACCTCAGCTGGCTCCTTTTGACGCCAAGGAGTAGCGGCTCTACTCCGAGCTGGGCAGTTGCTAAATCTGTCTTTATTCTTTTGTTTTTTGACTAAGGTTAGTTTAAGAGTTTTTCTGGAGTTTTCAGAGGCAGCAAGAGCCCACTGCATGCCACGATCAGATCACAGATCAGTAGAAGATGTTGTGCCCTGTGCTAAAACATAAATATCACATACACACTCAGAAACAGTATCGCCTTAATCGGGTCAAACTGCAGAACCTCTCACTGTAAAACAAGCATGAAACAAGCTTTACCCTTTTTCAGAACATAACTGCAGAGTTTCTTCCACTCCTCTGTAATCATGGCTCAAGCTGGGGTCAATGAACCCTGCACAGCTAATAAGGGTGGTCATATTATGTGACCATAATGTGGTTATTGTAATATCTAATATCCTTATAATTTTTTTAGTTCGAATACAATTGGAGATGACACAGCGATGAGTGCATTATGAGTGCGCTTCTCTTCGAGGCCCAGAGCAAAGCAGACGGGGCTAATTTCCTTCTTTCCCCATCATTAACTTGCTATCACAGCGTCATCTTGCATACATAAACTCACTCCCTGCTCGTCATTAATCTTTTATATTTTCAGTAACTGTAATTGTCTGTAAGCTTTACGGTGGGTCCCTGTGGGGCAGTAACGAGCTTGATTACATCTTCGCTTCCTCCCATCTCTTCCAGCTCCTTCCCCTCTGATCTCTTTTTCTCGTCTCTCCACTGCCTCACTGCTCCCTAACTCCTCTACTCCTGCCGGCCAGTTACTCATTGTGTGTCGTACTTGTTTTACCTCCACAGAGAACAGTTCCTCAAGTCCAACGCCCAGCTCACCTTCCGCTGTCGCCAGCTCCTCTCTGAGCTCTCCTACATCTACCCCATCGACGTGGTGAGTCGGGCCTGATGGTGCTCTGCTGCATGACACATTGTTAACATGACAACTCCATATAATTGTACGGTCAAGGCTTCCATTTAAGATACAGCAACCAGGTGATGGTGGCTATAATTACATGTGCAACAGTTCCCGTCCTTAGTCCAAGGTAATGTCTGTTTCTGATTATCAATTTCACGCCAGTGTTCTCAGGGATCATCCAAAGTCATCGCCTCTCTCTTTCCCATGCTTCACATATATATATATATTACTGTCGCTTGGTTTTGTAAAAAAAATTGGCAAATCATTGAAATGCTGACAACACAGGACAATGGCTCAATAATTTAAAACATGCCTCTCTGCCAGCTGCACGGCTGCATCCGTCCCACATGGGGATTCGTCTCATGTGGGTCTGGTTCTGCTGTCATTGTCTTTAACATGAAACCTCTAATTTTATTCCGCAGGCCAATCAGTCAGATTATGTCATCTGTGGAGTGAAGCTGCCAAACTCAGAGGACTTCCAAGGTAATTTGTTATGCGCCTGTTTGGGGTGTTTTACGGATATTGGAGGATAAGGCAGGCTGAACAAATGTTTTGTCTTAATGCTTGTGGTGATATGCAGATGCGTGGTGAAGCAGAACCATTTAACATTTGATGATTTCATGGTATGGGTGATGTCATCATCTTGGCTACTGCACATGGTAATTTTGCATATAGTTATTACTGTGCTAAGGTATTACAGTCTTTACATGCATGAATGGCATAATTTAATAATGACAGGTATGTCATTTTAATGCATAAAAGACATAATGACATAATTGTGTCATCAATCAGGGGTGAATGATTTTACTAGCTGGAACTGATTAATTTCCCTTTACTGTTGCTTGTTCTATACAATTAGAATTAAATGCACGCGCACATAACAACACGTCTTGACATGAGTCGACTATGATTGACTATCACATCAACACAACTATTCCCGGGTACATTTTTGTTGCATATTTTAGTTTCTTTTATTCTTTTCTCCTCCTTATTTTCATTCGTCTGTTTCTCACCAACACAGTAAGAACCGAGAATACGATATAATTTAAGCAAGGATTGAAGTAATGCAGCCTTCCAACAAAGAGAAGAAGGAAGGCGTCGTACTAATCTCGCTAAAATTAAAACGAGACGATTAGAAACTGTTTGTACCGAGAATCTTCGTGGAAGAGTTTGGGGTTTTGCCTTGCCTTTGGCTGGGCCGGGTGCAACTAGGTTTGGTTACATTTTTGTGTTTTTCAGTCTCCTTTCTGATCCTTTGTTGGCTGCCGTTGAAGGAGTTGGTTAGAAGCACCACAGACTGATGGAATCTTGTCACAAGATGCTTTTGTATTTGGTTCCACCACCCCAGCGAGACACAGCCACAATAACACATGGTTTATTATCAAAGATGCAGGATTCGGTAACGGAGCATAAAACAAGTTTTGCCAGCAGGCAGTTTCAGCCACAGAGCCCTTGTTATCGTCTTGGTGGGGAAGGTCAGAGCGAGGGTCACGCTGTATGTGTTGCGATGAATGGATTTGCTGTCACAGCAAAGGAAACTTGATGACTTCATGACCTTTCAATGGCTCCGATGAATTGAAGAGGGACCGGATTGAATGGGTAATAAATGGCTAGCTTTGGTCCGCAGCACTTGTCTGACACTGGGAACACACCCGCCACTGTCCACCCAACATTCTCCGGCTCCCCTTCCTCACAGCTGGTGAGCCCGAGCAGGCCTCCGAGTCCATAATTCAAGAATACCAGTCCCAATCCTCTCCGCTCCCCGCTGTCACACCCCACCTGTTAACATCTTTTCAGGGCACACAGACGTGCATGGCAGTGACAGCTAGCCCATTTGTGTTTCGCAGCGTTCACTTGTTCCCATAACGCGGAGGCCTGCGTCTGCTTCTGCCTCCAGTCCGGCATAGGTGGACACGTAGCAGTGAGTAAACAACTGAGCATGAGCTGTTGCAGAACGTTACAGGGCTAACAGAGAACATGCTAATGCATTTATTGCTAACTGCCTCTCCTGAATGCCCTCCTCCCTCCTGTCAGATGGCTTGTGGTTTGCAAAACGTAGAGAGTTGTCATGCAGTTCCAAGTAGCCATTACTATTCACCCTCTAACACCACTGCTGTGCCCATTAAATATCTTGCGCAACTCAGCATGTGTCGAATACAGATAGCGGGAAGACAGGATTGAGAAACATGCACGTCACTACTCCGTTGCTTAGCCCGGCTCTCATTTGTGTGAGGTCTGCCCCAGTTCGAGCCACTCAAGTCCAGAACTGTCTGAAGTCAGTTTGAAAAGGCCTACAGGGGAGGATGTTCCACGTTAGAGATCAGAGTCAGGGTCAGTTGGCGTTCTAATCCTACTGCGGGTCAAAGTGGAACAGGGTGGCATTAAAGCCCATCTTTGTTTCACATTTAGCTAAGCTTTCCTCGTCAGTGCAGTCTGACAAGGTATCAGCAGTCTCCAGTTGCACCCTAAGGTGTTCCTTATAGTTACCTGTCCTTTAGTTGACCTAATATACCCAGAGGTCAGGAAGCTGTTTACTCCCAAGTGCTTTAGTTCTATAGACTGAAGAACACAGGAAGGAGAATGATATATTGCAGGGGTTCTGTGTCAAGTTGAAAAACACACAATGTGAGCCAAGGAGTCTACCACTCTCTTGCCATAGTCTATTATTTTAAAGCATTAAGATAAAAACCACAGTGATTTTAAGTCTTCGCCCCAGGCAGTGTCCTGCTGCTGTTTGAGAATGTGAAACCACTTAGCGTGTTGTCTTGAAACCATTTCTTGTGCTTAAAGGAACATGGTTTGCCGCTTCTTCCCTTTAAAATGTTCACAAAGGCATCCAGTTTTTGTTTTTTTTTACCCTAGAAGTTATTTGGGCTGAGGGGGGACGATTCTTTGGCTTCCCGAGCACATATCTGAATGAATCTGTGATTCTCATCGCTGCCAATGTTTTCTGGTGGTGTGTGTGTGTGTGTGTGTGTGTGTGTGTGTGTGTGTGTGTGTGTGTGTGCTGCTCCGTATTCTGTAACACTTGAGAAACACTTTCTCACATGAACACAACTGCTCTTCTTCCTGTGAATACTTGGTTACCAAGATATCTTTGGTTGGGATGTTTATACATTTTTGTTCTGGTTCACAAGATGCGGACATGTTTCATGTAAACACTATTTATTTTTCCATGCAATACAATTCCAAACAAAACAGGGATTGCTGACTGTACGCTTTGAACTTTTTGATATAATACGATACTGACTTTTGGGTGATTGAAATGCTGCCATTTTGAGTTTATTTTGCATTGACTTGTAAGATTAGAGGCTTTGGTGTGTTGATGTAGATCACCCCAAACGCCCATTGATGAATTAACAAGTTCAACATTTCTTGTCTGCTGCGCAAAACTCCGTCTAATGTGCTATCGCTGGATCCACTTTGTGTCCTGCAGCAAAGGATGATGGGAGCGTGGCAGTCGCCCTGGGTTACACGGCACACCTGGTCCTGATGATCTCGTGCTTCCTGCAGATCCCTCTGAGGTATCCGGTGATTCACAAGGGCTCACGCTCCTCCATCAAGGACACCATCACTGACAGACTCACTGAGAAGGAGAGAGAGTAAGTAGGAAGCACTAAACATGAGGGAACATATCTTCAACGTTCCCATGCATCTCTGTCATTACAAATGCTGGGGTGCTAGTTTGGCTAAAGCTGTTTTCCTCTGTGTACAAATTGTACATACAATGGCCCCAGAAAGTATTGAGATACTTAAGCCCCACTTCAAAACGTAGTAATTTAATTTCACTTGACAACAAATGTCAAAGCAAATGGCATTTGTTTTAAAGGTCCAGTATGGTGGGAATCTGTTTTTATTGTGTGATTTATAACCTTGGAGGTATAAAATAACATCTGTTAAAATATGACTACACATACTAGTGTCCTTCCTGTAGTGCAGCGGTTCCCAAACTTTTTGAGCCACAACCCCCAAGATAACATACGTTTCTGTTTGTGACCCCCCAATTTGAATATATCATGAGTAATAACTTTGTTGTTTGTGCATTAATGCGTTAAAAAATAACGTGTTAATTCCACAGATTAATCTCTTTACATTAACACGTTAACTTTCTTTTGAATGAATGAATGAATTGAATTTATTTTGAACAAATGAAAGGGAAAAAAAATTTAAAAACAAAAGAAAATAATTTTAAAAAGAACAATAATATTATCACATAATCAAATCATAATATTAACAAGTTCAAAAAGGAGTGGGAAGAAGTATACACCTTTAATTTTGACAGCCCTAATACACATTTATTTGATAAATGTAGGCTTTTTTTAAAATTTGTTTTTCTTTTACTATGATGTGGTGACCCCCTGAAATTATCTTGGGACCCCCAGTTTTAGAACCACTGCTCTAGTGCACCCCTCTAACTAGATGCCCTTCTAGCTTTACAAGAAGTTAGCTATTGTGTCCAGTTCGTATGCAGAAACCAGTAGTTATTCATTCAAACTTGGCGTTACTCTCACTGCCCGCTGCGTCTCATTGAGTCATTCAGACAGAGGCCTTACATTCCACCAGGTTTGTTTATTTGCTAGAGCAGCTTCTGCCAACTCTAAGATGATGGAAACCTTAAGAGCGATTTGCAACCAATAAGGAAGGACTGGATGGGTAACTGTGTTTTTAATTTTGCCAGTTATGCTTCAGTGTGAGCTAAGCTTAGCTCGTGTTTACATCCCAGTGAAGCTCTTTTCATTTACGTGTTTTCTGTTTCTGTTTGTCAGACGATGAAAGTATGAAATAGGGACTACAGGTTACCCAGCAGTCATTTCAGTGTCATTTCTCAAGCTGTGGCTCCGCAAAATACAGATTTTTCTGAGACTTTAGCTATATTTACACGTAATATGAATCCTCAGAGAGACAGAGCGTTCACAATGCTGCCAGTTGCCGAGTCGTCAGTTGTGCTGCTCCGCTCCGTCAGTCGCTGAGCAGACCAGACGTGGAGGGAAGGCTCATCTCATTTCACTACACTGAGCCTCCTTGTCTCCTCCGTCCTCCTGCCTGCGACCCGGAAATCAATCTCTGTCTGCCATCTTGAAGGATGGCTCATTTTCTAAATTGCATCTTGAGGACAGAGGAGGCATACAGGAGGAGCTGTGTCATTCGGTACCCATGACATAGACGACGTATAAGAGGCGTGACGGACAGCTGGCATATACAGACCATGGTGGGAGCTGGACTGACAAATGTGTGTATGTGACATATAACACTCTATCAAAACGTTACTCTTTCTTTATGTAGGACTCTTTTGTGTTTCTTCTTCAAACAGCAGAAGCTCAGCTGCATTTCAAGCTGAAAATTCAGACGCTCTCTCTGGTCACGTGAGGAGCAAAATACCTTCAGAGAGAAATAGCTCATGCACATTTGTTAACCAAAATATGTTCCACAAGAAGATGTTAGTTTTTTCTCCGTGACACTCTATAGGTGCTTTCTGTGATTTAGGTCAGGGCTCAGGGGGGACATACTTACACTTTGATTTTCTCCTGGACAAAATATTCTTTCAGTAGGCGGCTGGAATGCTTTGCATCATTATCCTGCTAAAAGAAAAAAAAAATCTACTTCTGCTGCTCGAGCCATTTTTTTTGGCTGGGTTTGCATCCAAAATTCCTCTGTACACACAGAATCCACGATAAGTAAAAGTTCTACTACACCATTGTAAGAAAACCACCTCCATGCCTCACTGTGTCCACAGTGTAGTCTGGCTGGAATTCTCTCCCCGACTGTCTCCACGCAAATGTTCTACCATCAGACCCACGTAGGCTGATCTGGACTCATCTGAACGTATCACACATCTTCTAAAGTTGCTGTCTTTCTGCATCATTCTACCCTTTTTTTAATTCAACCCCAGCTTTCTGTATTCTTTTAACCTATGCATGATTTGTGCTTCCTCTGCTTCCCTACTCGGGCTGCAAGGTGGCTCGGTGGTTAGCATCAGTGCCTTGCAGCAAGAAGGTCGCCGGTTCGCGTCCCAGTGAGGACACCCGGGATCCTTCTGTGTGGAGTCTCCATGTTCTCCCCGTGCAGCGTGGGTTCTCTCAGGGTTCTCCGGCTTCCTCTCACACAGTCCAGAAACATGCTGAGGTTAATTGGTGATTGTAAATTGTCCGTAGGTGTGAATGTGAGTGTGCTTGGTTGTCTGTCTCTAAGTGTAGCCCTGTGATAGACTGGTTACCTGTCCAGGTGAACCTGCCTTCACCCTGAGTCAGCTGGGATAGACTCTAGTGAGGATTAAGGTGTAGAGATGACGAATGGATGTTTCCATACTCTGTGATCCTACTTCTAATGATCTGAGAAGTGACCCTAACGCTAACGCAGCCCAGTCTGCTGTCAGTCTTTAAGGATCTCCATGTGCACCTTCATTTTTCATACTTTTGATCACTTACCGCAAACAAGTCATGCGTCACTATTGCTCTGAGCCTCTTGACTTGTCTTTGCCATCTTTGAGTTGCCTTTAACTAACTCGTTCCAGTGTTAACTATTGTGGGTGCATAAAGTCAGTTACTCTGAAGTTACTACACTGGCAGAGGTGTTGTTCATCACCATCACTGAAAGACACGTTTCCTTCATCCCAGACTCAGACTACACGAGTTTCAGGCAGATTTAAACTTTTCAACCCTCCTGACAATCACAGAAATAACTTGGCCTGAGCTGATGTGTTGTCCAGAGTTTACAGATCCAGTCTGAAACCTCCGGACCTGCCTGTCGACTCATCGGAGCTGCCATGATAATATCAAACCTGTGAAGATATTTACGAGTTAAAATTGGCAGGGTTACAGTTATCACGCCAGCAGCAGTGGATGCTGTTGCCAAGCAACGCTAAACATCCTTGCCTTTGACGTTACCGTAGCTACACATATTGAAACTGCTAAAGAACAGACGACCCATGCTGACCACATCTCCTCTACCGTTTACCGCCACGGCCTACACGTTGTTTCCTTCTGCTTCCCCATGAGACCATGTGAGGTGCTGCTCTGCTCCCTCTGCCACCGTAATCCTAATAATATCCCGGAGTGTGTGGTTATCTTCAAATCCTGTAGTGTGTGCATGTCATGTCAGAGCAACGAATGTCTGTGAAGTTTCTCCTTATGTGCGTGATGCAATCAGATTCAACATCTGTTGGGATTTTAAAACTCTTTTATCGTGCACGCAGCCTTCGTTTGACAATCAGGACTTGTCCAAACTTTCCTGTGTTGCTATTTAGCAGGATGTGTTTCTGGTACCGAGTGTGACGACCTGATTTATTATTGTTGTTATTCATATTATTTAAAGGATATTTAGCTAGAGTTGTGCTGAATGTGTTTTTCCATGGCATACATACCAGGTTGTCCAACAGTTTTTGAAATAACTTCATAAACACCTGATAGAGTAACGGTTCAAATGGGACCTCTGTCGTGGAATCCTTTGTGATAGATGTTATGGTATGGCTCTTAATCACCTGTGTTTCCCAAAATACTTGTTCAGATGAGGGGCAGAGCAAAGACTGTGGCATGAGGTATTGTGACTATGACACAAGCCTGACAGCTCAGTTGGTGTCAGGACCCGACACAGCAGCAGGCTTCTAAATATGTGGTGATTCTGTCGTACTTGCAACCACCAACTCATTGAATAACAGTAATGCATGCTGAAATGAATGACTGAATTTGTAGTGGCAGTGAAGACAACTCTTGCCTGATCGAGTTTAATCATCAGTGTTATTGTTCAGATTTCAGCCCACTGCTCATCAGCAAAAGGCGTCTAATTTGTCCGGGACAGTTTTGTTTTTTTAAATTATTCTTTTAAACCACAATTCTAAAGCAACGTCTTATTTCACTAAATTATAGTTTAACAAATTTTTATTTATTATTACTTTTTTCAGTTGCTACTTATTTGAGTGGATTTTGCCTTTTCTTCAATGGACGGGTATGAATAAATCTGTACATGTTGGTATAAGCACAAGGTTTTCTTAATTGTATAATCAGTGCTATTGTCAGATTAAAGAAAGCAATTTTTTTGCTTTTGTACTAAACTGTGCAAACTGCAAGATGCTCCCTTTAAACTTTATTATTAAATGTTATTATTTGTTTTAAGAAGTGCAAGCGTTTGACCTCAAATCAAACTGGCAGGTATGTTTTTCAGGTCTGTTTTTCAGCTACAAACACAGTTTTTGGATTCGTTACCTGGACGATAAGGTGTTTGTAGTTCCCTTATTTAATTACGCTAACACTGTGCAACCCATTTCTCTTGTTTCTGAGTCTTCCCTCGTTGCCAGCACCACACAAGCACTGGTTGTGTGCTCTGTCTCTTTCTATTATCTGAGTTTTGCTATCTTGACAAAAGTGAATTAAATCCAAAATGAGCTTATTTACTTCTGCTCACATTTGCTTCGTATCAAAACGTTTACAGTCTCCGTTCTGTTTCAATCAATCCCGAGACTTGTGCTTCTCTTACAAACCTATCCACGCACGCTGTTCCTGTTTTTTTTTTGTCTTGTTTTTTTCTAACAGATTGAGGGAAGCGAAAATTTGTTTGATATTTGTCCAGTGCTTTTGTCTTTATAACCCATTACTAAATTATGTTTTGACAGGCCGTGAGATGAGAAGTGTGGGTGTTCTTATTTAGCTTCAACAGTCGAGATCATAGCATCACGCGACATTTCTAACATTGTTAACATAAAATTTAATATGCTAAAACCTAGACTACATGCTGAGGCCTTATTTAAAGTCATTGTCACTACTTGACACCACATGTATGTTTCTACTAACTTTGTAAAACTTTTCTGCACCAACCAAAGGAGCCACATCAAATAACTCAGAGCTGCTAGATTTTACAGATCTGAAATATAGAAGTCAATAAATTGCCAGCCTGGTTACATTTTTATTCTCTTTGGGGAACTACGTTTAAGATTTTGACAGGCCGTAAAGTCACGTATTTAGTACAGATGGTGGTACGTGTGGAACTGTTAGGTAGCCCTTTAGAAGGTTTTACTGCTTGACTAGTTTAAGCAACTGAAATAAAATCATTGACAGTCGTCAGGTGTAAATAAGTCAAAGCAGTCCTAAAAGTTTCAAAATGCACCATAAGATTAGAAAGAAAAATGTAATGAAAAGCACACCTGATGTGTGAGTAGAATATATTTAGCATGTAGAGCAGGGGTGGGCAATCCTGGTCCTCGAGGGCCACAATCCTGCATGTTTTAGATGTCTCCCTCTTCCAACACACCTGATTCAGATGATCAGCTCAACATCAAGCTCTGCAGAAGCCTGATAACGATCCTGATCATTTGAATCAGGTGTGTTGGAAGAAGGAAACATCTAAAACATGCAGGATTGTGGCCCTCGAGGACCAGGATGAGTCCATTTTGTTTCAGTTTTTGTGAAACAAATAATGAAAGAAATTTCCATTTAGTTTTATAATTATTATTTTACTGATGTATGCCAGAAGACAGGTCTCTTTACTTCTGGCTGTGGTTGTGCTGGTTAAAAAGAGGTTCAGGTGTTATATGCAGGTGAAAAATGAGCTTACGTTGAGTAAAAATGTGACAGGAACAAAAAAAAAACTGCTTTGGTTTGGGCTTCTGAATGGGAAACAATTGTGAAAGCTTTCAAGGCCACCTGACCTCTCACCCCTGAAACGTTGAACATGGCCAGACTGGATAAAGCTAAACGCATCTTTTACAACATTTTGAAAGGACC
>NW_007578225.1:321235-323235 GCF_000690725.1 Stegastes partitus
ATTGTGGCCCTCGAGGACCAGGATTGGACACCCCTGATGTAGAGCCATGATGAGTCCAGTTTTTTTCATTTTTTGTGAAACAAATAATGAAAGAAATTTCCATTTAGTTTTATAATTATTATTTTACTGATGTATGCCAGAAGACAGGTCTCTTTACTCCTGGCTGTGGTTGTGCTGGTTTAAAAAGAGGTTCAGGTGCGAGTGAAAAATGAGCTTATGTTGAGTAAAAATGTGACAGGAGCAAAAAAAAAAAATACAACGCCCAGAAACTGCTTTGGGTTGGGATTTTGAATGGGAAACAATTGTGAAGGCTTTCAAGGCCACCTGACCTCTCACCCCGTGGAACAAGGCCAAACGGACTGTTCTTTCTGGATGCAGCTAAACGTATCTTTTACAACATTTTGTAAGGACCCATGCTTTTAGATATAGATAAATAGATAATACTTTATTAATCCCTGAGGGGACTTGTTGTTACAGTACAAAGATAAAGTTACCACCACCATAAATACACATACATAAACAATAAGAAATATAAAATGTAAAATAAGTGTAATCCTGTCAAATAGAAGTAGAAAAGTCCTGTGTGGATTGTAGTGCAAACAGAAGAGTACAACTTTAGCATGATTTCTCTTATTTACCAATGTGAAGCAGCCCCTTCTGACTACTTCCTTGCACTGTGGCACATTTATGTGTCGGAGCAGCTTCCAGAATCTATGAAAATTGGAAGATCTTACCAAACAAAGTAGCTCCCTTTGGAAAATCCTGGTCTTCATTGACTGCAGTTATACTACTCAAAGCCTGGATGTCTGGAGTTAGACAGTATTACGCAGTACACAGACGGACCAGAGCCTCAATAGCTTGTTTTCAGGGGGACTTGGCTTCTCGAATCAGCTGCAGGTCCAAATATGAAATGCTGATGTGATTTGAACTGTTTGGGCCTGTCAGCCACATTACAGACATTTCTCAGTACAGACTCTTGGCTCTTCGAGCTCATACAGCATTTGCCTCTTCCATCACAGACTGGGCCGGCATGGACAGGTGGAACAACCGTTAACTGGTGTTGTTGTGTTATGTCTATGGTAACAACTTGAAGTTTAAAGTGTTTCTGAGGTGTTTTAAGAGCTGAGACTGTAAATCAGACTGCTTGTTTTATGACCGTGTCTCTATCACACCTGAGGGTAGTAATCACTTCGCTTCCTATCTCATATCAAGAACATTACATGATTGAAGAAGACCGTGTTGACTTTGAGCATAGCAAGCGATAAGATGATAATCTCACCTCACCCGGGGCTTTGGGGGGACGTTTGTGTGAGCTGTGAGTTTCAGAGGAACTGTTATTACAGTAAAATGTAATGAAATTATTATTTGTGTATGTTATGGTCTCGTAACTATGCATCAAGTCAAAATAAAAAACCCTGCTGAGTTATAGTAATTGCACATTTGGGTCACACACATACTGAGGTATGCTCCTTACATTCATATTGACATTCCCCAAATAACGAGACACACTTTAATAAGTGAGAGGCGGAGTGATGAGGAAGCAGTTGCTGTGATCCTCAGTGTTGTTAAACTTCATGGATGTAGAAAAGGTGAATAAAGATTAAAGGCTGCTTACAGTTATCAGCTCTTCACAAAACGTCTGCTTCGTTGGTATCAGCACAATATTTCAGTCACTTATTGAAAAATGAATATTTATGTAAAGAAGTATGTTTGTTGTTTGAAAGCTGGACAGGTTTAGTCACTTTGGAAGCCATTTGAATTCTGTGTGCTGGACTGCTTTCAGGTGGCTGTAAAGGAGCAGGTTGTTAGAAACATGAGTTAGGCTCATCTTAGTAAATTACAGACTCGATAATCCGACCCTTAACAATCCTAAACCTTGCTATCTGACAGGTTAGTTTTCTGTTTTATAAGGTTTTGTGGTCAGCCACTCATGGACTGGCATCACAGACAGAACTTCCAGCTCCTGCATTGATCTATTTTTGCTGCACATGTGGCTGCCT
>NW_007578225.1:325053-328254 GCF_000690725.1 Stegastes partitus
TGCATCCCTAGCAGTATTACAAGTGTGAGTCCAGATTTTGGCAGCTGAATTATTTGCACCTATCCGACATGTTATTCTTCATGTTTTGTTGTAAGACTAGAGGAGAAACATGTTCCTGATTTCTGTGTTAACTGAAGTGTTACAAGCATCAGGCAATCGTAAAAGGAAAAATTTGTTTGAATTTGGCTCATATCATTTTATTTCTTTCCATCTGTGGGGTAGAGTCATGGCTTTACTATGTCAAGTGGTGGGATAATTTGCCACAAAAGACCAGTCAAGGCCTGTGTTGCTCTAAACTGCGTTACCCTCCAACAGCTGGCACAGGCCTGAGGTCGAAACTGGCCTTGTAGGTCTGTTTGAAAGTGAGGTGTGGAAGATGACTGGTCTCTTACATGATTTGGCTTTTTTGAGGATGTCAGAGTCCACTGATGTCGGAGAATTTCTCTAACCAGAAGGATTACGACTCCAACAACATGTTGCGCCCACATTTGGTCTTGTGTGGAGCTCGGTTCCAGTGTTTCTGATTGCATGGAGGAGAAGTCGGGAGATGCGATCCAGATGTCCAGTGTTTGATTGAGACCAGAACTCAGCCATTAAAGAGCAAGAGCTGCCTCGTACAGCCATTTGTCCGACGTATTGAAGAAAATCAGCGTTTGGAAGAAAAAAAAACTCTATCACTGGCTAAAGGAAAATGGATTTCAGCGAGATTTACACGTCGCTGCGTGGCTCAAAAACAAAAGAAACTGTTAATGGAGGTGCTGAGTGCCAGGGGAAGGAGGCCAGCTAGAAAGCAACCGTTGAGCTCCAAGAAAAGAGGCTGTTGTTAGCGGCTTCATGTTTTATCATAGACCGTGTCCATAGGAGGAGAGGAGGAAGTACCAGCAAACTACTCACACACCAGTGGAGTCTGGCTTTTTATTGTTCCATTTAAACCCATTCAGTGTCAGTAAATAAAGGGCCAGTTCACCCAAATTACAAGCAAACACAGTCCATTGTAGCCCTTGTGCTATCTGGCCATTTAGGTTTGGTTTAATGGAAGTTGACATTTGGTAACTCAAATTCAAGATCTGCATAGTTTAGTGCAATCACCCATGTTGTTTTAAAATGATCATTTCTACTGGGCTCTAAAGTTTAACAGACAATTTGGTATCATCGGCTAAATCCTGTTGTTTGAGCAGAGTGATACGTTCGTGTTTGGTCGAGGTTCAGTCGCGGTTACTGTATCCTTCACAGAAGAGATAAATGAGGCGATCAACTCGGGAACTCTGAGAGCTTAAATCAGATTCGAAACTAGCTCATTATTTAGGTCTATATGTCAAGTACAAAGGCACCCAGGGACCGGACAGAATGTTGACTTGACTTTTGCGGTTTTCTTTCAAATCACTCAAGGACAATGGCAGGAATGGTATGTTTATAATATCTGTGAAGAAGTCAAGGAGGATCTTCTAGGTTGACAGGCCAGTTGCATAAGCAGCCCTTCATCTGGGAGCCCTGCTGTTGTGCAGCCTATTACAGCGGCCTTTGTTCATTCTTCATTAAAACGATAACAAGAAGCATCTGTACTGAATAGCTTTCTGAAGGATGCTGTAGGTCCAATGGTATTACATACTCGTTCGGAGAAAATTTTATGTACTTGTAAAGCTCTTTACATATTTTTTCCCTGACTAACAGCACGTCTGTGGAAATGTCAGTATTGGTCTTTCTGTTTGTCAGTCAGTTGGTCCGCTTCTTTGGGCCAGATTGAAAATCTCATAACTATTGGGTGAAGTAGCCAAAAATATTATGCAGACATTTATGGTCTTTATAGAAGAAATCCGACTGACTTTCCTGTAATGCTACCATGAAGTTCACAGTCGTGACTCGTTAATCCGACCCTTAACAATCCNAAGGTTTTGTGGTCAGCCACTCATGGACTGGCATCACAGACAGAACTTCCAGCTCCTGCATTGATCTATTTTTGCTGCACATGTGGCTGCCTATTTTCAGTAAAGGAACACGTATGAAGTTGATGGGCAGTGTGGCACCTTCACATCCACGTGTCACACATAGCAAGACATACAGCTAGAAGAAAGTGTGTGAGAGGAAGAGAGAGGTTATCAGGCAACCCAGTGACTGAGCAGCCATCTCTCTATGTGAGTGATTCTGTCGTGACAACAGCTGGACGGACTCAGCGGGAGTCACTTCACACGTTTCCATTCCTACCAAAGCAGGATATTTACATCCATCAACCGAAATCAAAAAAGTAACTTGTAGCTTTCCTTTTTATGGAACAGACACAACAGTCCAACACTGCCATTAGGTGTCCCTGAATTGGGCCAAACGCTCCACCAAACTTTCACCCCCCTCCAAATGTTTATGACCCCTGAGGCCCCGGCGGGCTGCAGACACAGCAAAATGATGTGTGGGGAGACGGAAAGCAACTAGCCGGCCTCTAAAAGTGTACAAAAAGGGGGTGATTAAAGTGTCGGAAAAAGGCAGCCAGTGATGATAAGTGAGGTGGCATGGGATCAGTTTCTCAAAGTGTGGTAGGATTAGCAAGCAGTCAGTCAATTATAGTGGCATGCACATAGGAACCTTATGTCGCTGTAGCTGCATGTTGCACCACAGGCCTCTGTTAGATGGTAATTGTCCTAACCTGGCTTCTCTTTAACACCTTCTTTTGTAATCTCATGAATCTCTCTTTTGTTTTTAGAGGCTAAGCACAGGATGCAACTTTACCCAAAATAGTGACCGGTGGAGCTGTTCTAGTGGAACATTTGCATGCAGGAAGACGAGCACGGTGGTTCAAATGGATAATCATAAAATTAATTTAAAAAAACCAGCAGGGCTGTCTTCCTGCACAATTCAAATCCTCAGCAAAGCTTTGGTAGGTTGCTAGTTCCAAGGTTGTTGTTGTTGTTGTTTACTATTGCAAGGAAACTGGTAACAAACCGATAGAGGAAGGGAAGGACACAGTTCATGTTGGCGAGCATTGTTGGAGTCTGGCTAGCAACGGGCCACCATGACAATGTGGTGGGTGATGGATAAGAGCTTGCATACTCGAGATGAGACCAGAACTGGCAAAGGTAGCATTTCTATAGCTGGGTGGCTAATATACCCAAGCTGCTTTGGTGGCGAATGTCACCTGACCGTGACAAATATAGCTTTGTCAGCATATGATGTACCTAACTTGCTTTAATGGATATTGGATTGGAGCTACAA